>NC_061533.1:14395000-14695000 GCF_022379125.1 Scophthalmus maximus | reverse complement strand
GACTATCGTAAAGTGACGGGAAACAAGTTATTTTTATTGTGTAAAGGTAGCTGACAATCGCAGTACACGTTGTTGTCATGGATTCTGATCATTCTAATCTTATTATCACACTCTCGTGTGTGTGTGTGTGTGTTCTCACCTACATTGTCTGGGTGTCATGTTGAAATTAGTTCTGTGATTATTCACGTCGCCTCCCCAGTTTCTTCTCTCCGATCTGCCAGACCAGATTAGGTCAGCAGCTGTAAGGCTTTTTTTCACACTGTAGATTGGTTTGTAAATCCTATTTGGGGAAACGGCATCATGGTCCATTTAGTCACGTCTGTGTTCATTAATTTAAGTGCACTTCTCTGAGCATCAGCAAACAAGCTCCTGCGCGGCTTAATTGTTTGCAAGACGTTTTTACTGTTGTTGTTTCACCATCAGGGATGATACTGCGTACAGTGATGCGCCTTGAGGAAGGTCAGTCGACTGCAGTTGTTATCACACTGAACTTTGGAGCACGGGTCAAAGTACATCTTATGCACAATCCTTGATAACAAATAAGAGCAAAGAGTGTTATTCTTGTACACAAAGCAACAAAAAAAAAGAAAAAAGAAGATTGATCACACTGCCAGGACTCGCAATTAAATGCACAATATAACTTGGAGCATAATTTCTTCAGCATAGTATAGTTCCCTGCTTATGGGATAATATAACTCATTTATGTCTTTACTTTATCCCACCATTAACATTGTAATGCAAGGATGAAGGTTAAGGTTAATGTGAGCCAAAGTGTCTGCATCAATATCTGCCAGGAGGAAATGGCTTAAGAGCAAAGTACCTCACCTTATGCACTGGATCATATGCCATCTCATTATGTGATAATTTTGTCAAGAAGCTGGCAAGAGTGAGAGGAGGAGGAGGAAGTGCTTCGCGTCCGATGAAAAATTTAAAGGATCCACTCATGTGAATCACTTACGATGATAATTGTTCCCGTAAATCTACGAGATGTCGAGCTCTTGCAGACTCGCATTCGCTTTCCTGTACATGTAATATTAGTTCATACTGTCTGGGCTGTGATTTCCGTGTAAGAGCAGTTTTAGTCTAAGTTCCACACAGACATCACATTTCGCACACACCCAGCACTAAAAATTGAGGTCCTGAAAATATATACATTTGATATCCTTGCAAATGGTGGGAAATTGCACCAGGGAAGACCGTGTGTCCCCTGAGGGAGCCCGCCCTGGGATCTGTGAAGTGCCTGTAATGTTACGATCCAAACTACTGCCTGCAGCAGTTCTATATCTCACCACTGCCCCTTCTCATCATCCTCTCCTGTCAGTCAGAGGACCAGAGGGCCTGTGGCAAATTGTGTATATGTGTTGGTTTTTTTTGCAGGTGTATGTTTTTAAATTCACACCAGCGAGTGTGAAGTGGGGTCTCCATGTCACCCCTGCTGCTGTAAGGGATCTTACATGTTCATTCAGTCAGCATAAAAAAGGCCCGACTAACACCAGCGAGTGGGCGTGCCCCCGCGAGCCAGAGGGAGGTGAAGAAACCTGAATCCATTCAGTAAAAATGAAACAGATAAGACACCCGGGCTAAAATGCCAGCGAAGCAGGAGCTGTCTGATCCTGCCAGCTCTACAAAGGTCGTGGAGACCTTGGTGGATGAAGCTTTAATCTGGTATAAAGGAAGATGGGAAGGAATTCAGGTGCCTCGGGGGACGGAGGTGGCGGTGTGGGAGATGTGGTCTGGAAGAAAGGGGGGTATATTGTTTAACCACTGTAAAATTAAGTGTAGAAATGGCTAAAACTCCTGCAATGTCAGTGTCGCAGATCAAAAGTCTTTTCATCCTTCAATGAGCCTTTTGTGTGGTAGCTTTAATTCAAAATAAAAGAGAAAAAGGCAAATTCTTATCATTTTAAGAGTGTTTAGATGAATCACCAACTCAGTGTGTTCGGCTCCTAATGAGTAAAATACTGTGTGAAGTGTTTATATCCACTGTTTCTGTATGATTGAGTCATGAGAATGCAGGTACGGCGAAAGTAAAATCATTTATTAACTTTGGTATGTTCCCTCTCTTCCTTAGTGAATTAGAATGTGGGTAACTGGGGAAAGTAAAAACATACTAAATGCTTTACAGATGTACTGATGTACTCTGCTCCTATGATCGAGTAGAGTCATGTGTCCAGCTCGTACGGCTTGTGGCTTTTCCCACTTTGTCAATACTGTGTTGTTTATGGGCGAGTGGCCAATCCCGGTCCGTTCTTTTGTCTCAAAGAAAACTATTGATTATTTTCGGTCCTTTGTTCGAGGAGGTTCTCCCCTTTGGATTCCAGGCTGCATGGCACCTGTTTTGTAGACTATGCCATAATTTGATAGATAGATAGATAGATAGATAGATAGATAAATACTTTATTCATCCCAAGACGAGATTTGCTCTCATTAACTGTGCCGTTATGACGTTGAGCTCCTCAATATCCAGGGCTATAAGAACCTGCTGTGATTTTGGGCGTCATAGACAACAAAATATGATTTATGATCCTTCAGTTCATGAGGTTTGAGTTTATAATGGATCAAACATACACTATGTGCAACTTCATCTGCAAAAGCCACATGTGGCCGGCTGTCTAAGAGCGATGGGAGGCGTGGTGGTCTGGTCTTTTCCGAGGGTGACAGGCAATTTAAAATGTGCATGTACTTTCTGTATGTCTATGATATCTTCTACTCTGTTTCTGTATCAGCTGACACCTATGCAACAAGTGCAATCATAGTTATGTTGGTCGCTGTGTTTGTGTGTGTGTGTGTGTGTGTGTGTGTGTGTGGTTACTCCAAGTATCTCCTTTTAAATGAAATATTGCTTATGGGGTGGGGCAAATTCAATTAGTATTAATTAATAAGCTACAGCGATCGCTCTGACCAACAGCAGTCACGGGGATCCTCGTTGGTCGGCACAAAATTTGGCGTTCACATGAACGCGCATCGCTAATGCCAGACGTAGGTTGGTAGGTAGGGCAAGTCTTAAGTTCGGCTGGTGCAACCATTCTAAACACTGGTCTCAACCAAGAGCCAGTTAAGACCAGTCTTAGTAAAGACCAGTTGGTGCAACCGTCCCCACATGTATGACTGCAAGGAATTTATTATTTAAAAATTGTTTACGGTATGTTAATCATATTCATGTCGTATTAACATTCAACAGTGTGTCAAGGTGAGGCCCTGACTCGCCAACTCTCTTACAAAATTCAGGGATCTGAGGAGTTTCTACATCTATAGCAGCCTGACACCTGTAACACCTTGCAATGAAGCAAAATTGGAGTATGACGATATTTGTGTATCCACGGTGTTTCATCCCTCCACTCGAGTTTCAGAGACTCAGTACCATCTCCTTGCGGCACATGGTGGTCAGCATGAATTTTTCACCCATTTGAACAACATACACACATGTATATGTATATGTGTGTGAGTTTCTTCAGTCTCCACACAGGATCTTTGGAACTCAGCCAATGTGACCAGAACTGAGAGCACATAAAACAAATGGTGAAAAACAGTGCGGTGCAGAAAAGTAATGAGGGGTAGATCTATCCAAGTGAGGGTTGACTGTGAGGCAGTGCGAGAAGAATGAAATCATAACCAGCTCTGATTTTTCTTTTCCCACATTTTATTTCTTCAGTGAAATGCCATTCCCTTGTTCTGACTGCGTTCTTCCCTTTTGCCTGTTGTTTGTTATGATGAACATTGAATAAGTCACATACCGTGGAAGTAGGTCAAGAGCTCCAGCACTGTCCTTTCAATTGACGTAGAAATTCACAGTGATCCGTGAATGAACGCATGCGCCCATGTACACACATTCACAGCTACAAGACACACAGAAGAAATTAGGTATTTGCCGCCAGAACATAAAATGAACACTTGCCCTTTGATACTGCTGTTGCTGTCAGAAACCGGTCGGCGTCTTTGATGCAACGCAGAGAAATTGCGGCAGTTCAATGTTTTTATTTCTTGCGGTGTCTGTGACAGCACAAGCCTCAAGAAATTACTTTATTTAATCTGAGAATGGGTCTATTGCACATGCTGCCACTGGTTAATGTTTTTCATCATGCTCCTGTGAGCAGGACATCAGTTCAAGGAACAATATTCACTTAATTGAAACACTCGGAACAGTAAAGGAAACAGAAAACCCTCGTCCTAAATGTCAGCCTCCCAGCCTCTGAAATCCAGCACCAGGAGATCGTCAAACTAAGAAAATCGATTTGAACTCTCTCTCACAAACACGCACGCACGCACACACACACACACTTCCACACAAAGTGGGAGCCCACTTGCTCCCAGGCCAGAGCTTGTGCCTGACACCATGGGGTATTCTGGAAAAAGGGTAATCTGAACCATTAAATTATCACCGACGGAGCAAGTGAGAGGCAGACACACTCGAAAGGTTACGGGACACCGACGGCACACTTGAGTCATGTCACACACCTCAGAGCTCTCCCGGCCATTAATGTAATTAATAACTGCGTTTGAAACCACTGGGGGAAGGTGGAGGGTTTTGTTTGAGACAGCAGCTAGAGGAACTAATTTTATAACAATGGCAATATTACATGAAATAAGATGGTGTCAAATAAAAGCTGTCGTAACAACTTCAGGGAGTAGTAAAATAGTTTGAAAGTAGTAAAGACCTTTTCACGCTTTTAAGGTGCAGAGGTTTAAATATTGAAGTTACTCAATAGCTAATCTGCATTTTCTTATGGACTCTATCCGTAAATACATACCTGATTTGAAAACTTAACATCTTATATTTTTCTTATTTTCAGCTGTTAATGATTCATTGTAGGATTTAGAACAAATTATCTGCAAAGATCATTGTTATCCAAAGGGCGTTAAATCGGGATCTACCACCGAGTCCAGTTGCCCCTAAATTTAACACCCTTTTGGATTTACAACAAAGAAATCATACACCAAATTTGACCTTTGTGCCTGTGTATGAAGCGTTTACATTGTTATTAAATCTTTCAAACTATTCTGAAGGGATGCCATTTATTGTTTGTAGAAAAGTGAGACAATCCTAATGAAAATTGGTTTAGTATACTATATTTGTTGCTTTCAGCTCATTCATTCTTTCATATTGAATGAGTTTGATTTGTTTCCACTGTACATTTTATCCTACTGTAAAGTGTAGGACAGAGCTGCTACCACCATTTTGAAGTCTGATGGAGAAACAGTTTGGCTCCCACACGGTATTCAGTATTTATTGAGGGAGCAAACATTCAGTGCCACAGTTCAAGAATTAAAAATCAACCTTATCCACTTGCACGAGCAGTTGATTTTGACTAGCCGCCAGGCCAGCCATCTTCTCTGCAGGGGAAGAGCCAATAACGATCCTCTCCTGAGCATGACCATGTTTTGATTCAGAGGAGGAGGGGGTGTGTGAGAGAAATACAGCGTTTCTCAGATCTGCTTTGCCTGGTTACAGTTGTTAAGCTATGATGAAATAATCACGGATGTGGTTTAGGAAATGGTCAGTTTCAACCAAAATTTACAACTTAACTCATCAGCGAGGTGAATTAAGGGGAAAAGTATCGCAATTGCTGCCAAGAGACAAAACACAGTAAAACTCCATCTTGAATTTAACTTCCCCCTCATGGTTTTGTTCTGAAACATTGAGGTGGCGTAGTCTTCTCATTTATGTCCTGCACAATCGGTGGCCGGCTTCTCAAACAGAAATATGTGTGTTTTAAAAAATGGTGGCAAGAAAGAAGAAAACTGGGGGAAAGGAGGATGTGAGTTGAGGAGAGACAAAGAGGAGAGACATAAATACTTTAGAATGCGGGAGTGCACGTGTATAGGATTTTGTTGTGCCCTTGTATTTTCTGCGCATGTGTTTGCGGGTCCATCCGCGTGTGCAGTCGAGCATGCGTGGCCGTGTGTGTGCTTCTAACAAGAGGCACACCTGCAACCCTGTGACGGAAAGGCCCAAAGGCAGGAGGTGGATGGTGTGGCAGGAAAAGGGAAAAGAAGAGGGGGGAGAGAGGATGGGAGAGGGTTATAAGAGTAGTCGGATCAGTGACAGGCAGTGGCTCCCTCCCCAGAGAGAGGCCATTACAGGGGGCGGGGGCGTGGGGGCGGAAGGGGGACATGTTGGCGGGGCCTGCCACCGAGCTTATTGGCAATCTGTTAGCAAGGCCGCGGGCGGGAGGAGGGAATATCAGGTCAGGGGACAGAAGAATGCCTGCGAGAAAAAGAAAAAACCTACTCTTCCTGGCGATGTCAGAGAGAGAGAGAGAGAGAGAGAGAGAGAGAGAGAGAGAGAGAGAGAGATGTGTGTGGAGTGGGTGGTGGTGAGGGGGTCAACAGTCGACAGGACCAGAGGAGGACAGGAGAGACGAGAGAGGGGCAGAATATATAGTGGCATTTTGTTACTGTTTAAGCCGGTTGGGGAATGTTTTCACATTCCCCAACACGGGGATTGGCATTTGAATTTAGTGCCGTACGAGAGAGGTGAGAGAGGTGACTTTGCATCTTGAAGGGAGGTTGTGAGCACAGAGCTTGAAGATGAATTACAGAGAGAGAGACATTAGAAAAAGAGGGGAGATAAATCAAAAGGTGCGACAGTGTGTCTGGGGGAAAAGTAAATTACCTTCTTGCAACAACAAAACACATCCCCATTCTCACCGGGCTTTACATGCAGCTGCTGACCTGTTGCTCACAGTATCTGACATTACATGTGTAGGGATATGGCATGTGAACCAGACAACATGTAACGTATGGGACTTACATTCGGGTTGTAAACAAGCAATCAAAACTTTTAACCTCGAGAAAATCTATGTGGGATCAGTATTTAAAAAAAAACAATAAAAAACTGGAAATTAAGGATGCTGTCTTTCTTTTTATTTCCCTTTGTCTCTTTATTGTTTTCTTATTTTGGATCTGAGAGCAGTGCAGTCTGCCGGAGGCCCCAGGGCCTTGCAAACACAAGACATTAGCAGCAGAAAAAAAAGAAAATGTTTTGCATTTGTTTTATCAGTCTTGCTTTTTATGCACTGTAGCTTAAGTGTTCTACTTAACGTGCTGTAATGACATAAGGCTGATTAACTGTGTCAGTGAGTACAGTATGTCACAAGAAGAATAATTAGAGGAACCAGTAGGTTACAGATATGGGGTGAATAGTGATATATCAGTCAAGTTTATTTAAATTTGACATATCTTAACCTGGCAGTAAAAAACGTCACTGTCCTCTCGTGTGTGTACGGTGCTCGGGAAGCAATAAGACGACCGGGTCTGGAGGGGAAATTGGAGTAATAACCAGGAGTTTGGAGAAACGGGATAACATCTCTCATAAGCATTCAAAACGGGCCCATATTATTTCAGCCCATTTTCACACTGTATTTGATAAACAGTCAGATACGGTGGCGCTTTGTGCAGCCTTTCATGTTATTGTTTCCAGCGGCTGTAGCGATTTCACATTCCCAGACAAAATGAATGATCTCCAAGGGCAAGATAAAAGAAAAAAAAACCAGAAAAAAATCATCAATCAAGAGCTGTGGTGACAGACAACCTTATAGGTGAATTACCAGCACTCACTGCAGGTGATGTCATTTCAACCACGGCGTCTTTGCCGAACCTCCTCCTCTTCCGAGCCACTGACTAGAAGCTGGGGCTCGCAAGCTGCCAAGGTTTCCCAGAGACTTATTGATTCTGTCACATAACCCAATTTTTCAAAGAGACCCATGCTCCACGGGGAAGGAAGTGAAGGGGAAGAAAGGGAACGCCATCCCACACAAGGAGTGATTTTTCCCTCTAACGGATGAGGAGGGAGCATATTTCCATTCCAAATGGGCTCGGAGTTATTAGCCTGGTCGGGGGGTATTTCGTCACTGTCATAAGCACGGTGAGAATTAATTGGTGAAAGGGAGCCCCGTGAGCCACCTTGTGGGGCGCAAATGACATTTTCTTAACCTAAGGACCTTAATCAAGAGCAACGAGGTGGAGCACACCTACCAGGCGTGTTTAAGCCGAGCCAACAGGTGCAGGCTGGCACGGATTCGGAAAAAAATCAGCGGCGTTGGCTGCTAGAGCGGGAATGGAGCGGGTCTGAGCTCCTCCTGATATACTATTGGTGTCTCCTGGCTAACGGGCAAAGATATGGCTGGAGGTACAGTCCAAAATCATTGTTCAAATAAACTGAAAAATGCAAAGATCTCTATCTTTATACATCAGCTAAAAGGACCAGGCGGAATGAAAATCGCATGCAAGTCTGTGTGAGTGGAACATCTGAGTATTTTCCTTCAACTCGCAGCAAGCGACTTGAAAGTAAATCGTCGGCTCGATTAACTATTGTAAACACTTGATTGTCAATATTAGTTCGGAGCCTTTGCCTGCGATGGCTTTCACACTTGATAAATAGTTGTGTGAGATAAGATAGGTTGAAAGTTTAATGTAAAAAAACAAACAAGAAAAACAAATTTGATGCTCATGAATAGAATCCAATTATCCTCTTACAGCAGGGGAGAAATAACGTAATGCAAGACCCCAGGAAACAAAAGTGCAGTGACTAAAAACAGAGTGGAGATCAGCAACCCTTGCAGAAAGCTGGTATGTAATTTGCGTCTAGAGAAAGAAATGTTGAAAAAATTAATGTAATGGTAATTTACCAGATAATGTATGTTTTTCTTTTTTAAACGGTGGGTTCCACATATTATTCGCACCGACTGATATACAATAACAATTTGCCTATATTGGAATTTAAAACACGAAGAGCATAAGAGCAAGTTTCATCATCAGAGTGTTGTCTCGCTCTTGTAACATCTTATTTCACTAACAGCTCCCTTCATTGAATCCACTCCTCTTGGCGAATGCTCCCACTCCACAATACTAATTGACCCCTTGTAACACCTCTATAAACCCTTCTCTCTCTCTTTCTCTCTGTTATCATCTTTTCCCTTCCTCTCCTTCTTCCCTCCCATCTCCCTCTATCATTGCCCTTGTCAGGGGGGGGTAAATAATTGATGCCGCTCTTCTTGCATTGCGAGAAAATTTATGAACAGAAGGGGCAGATAGAAGGAGGGATTGGTTGTATTTTTTCTCCCCCTAACTTTCCGGTCAGCCCTTCCTTGACTTATCTTGTGTATCCCCGCCAAGGTCAAAATGAGTGCACATTTTATAAAGATGGATCACTCCAGCGCAACTCTCGTACTCAGACCTGGCCTGCGCTCTCCATGCCAAGATGCTCACCGGCCTTATACCGAGCCCCAGGGATCCCATTCCTCACTGTACACACTTGTGTGTTTGTTTGTGTGTAGACGTGCCTTTGACTGCCCCTGATTCATGCCCTATGCTTTCCAAATCAACATCTGTTATCCAAGTGCTAAGAGGGCATATGAGTAAAATACAAAGCATTTGACCAACAGTCGGGCTCTCTAACCCAGTGCAACGTCACAATGGGAAAAAAAGTATACTCTTTAAAAGCGCTATTGTGTTTTCTGCACTGTGCAGTTGTGAGTAACCCCGAGTTCCATCCAATTATTGTGAAGTGCAGTGAAATAAGTTCTCACTGTATCATCCAAAGGATAATCCGAAATATATTTTTTAGAGAATGCCTCCGTGCACTGTGCCATGGCACGATCTTCAGTCACACTTAGCGACAGACAGGGAATTATAGATATTCCCCTCTGCTATCATCTGTCAGCTTGTGGGTGTATTTTAGGGTATAGCTGCACAAAGTCAAGTCAACTCCTGCACAGGGAGAAAAGAAGAAAAAAAGAGTCTACGGCGCAAATATCCCCAGTGAAACTCAAAATAGAGAGACCCAGAGCCACTTTTAATTCCAATGCTTCACGGATGAGTTCTGTTGTTGAGAACTTAATATTAGAGCATGAAATGTACTTAGGGGTTGCTGTATTTGAGGAGCTCTGTATAGGTGGACGTTTGAACAGAGTGGGCAATGAACTTATGCTCTGTAGGAAATTCTACTTCCGTACACTACAGCCAGAGAAGATTAGGTTAAAAAAAAAAAAACAGCAACCCACAAATGTTGACCAAAGTGTTCTACTGTGAAATTAAAAATGCAACTGAAACGACTGGACGAATAGATGATAAGATTAATACTCAAACTAGAGTAAAAGCAGGCAGGTAATAATAGATAATAGTAATCGTGGAGACTCAAACACCCCAGGTTATTTCAAGGGTCTTGTTTTTGGATTAAACTCAAAAGATGTATTTTTTCATTTAGACAGTGAAAACAATGAGTGAATTCGTTGTAATGCTAAGTTGTAAACACCAGGAGAGGAAGGGCGTTCATTTGTTCATACGTCGCCTTCACCCAAGCAATTGCCAGTGGTTCTGCCCTTTGTTGGGACTGCTGTCGCAGAGACGGCGTCGCTTTCCATTTCACCAACTTCTTGAGCATAACAGATTAAGAGACTTTAACTGCTGCTGGCTTTCGAAATGCCTCCATCATAAAAGAAATAAATAACTTCTTTGTTTAGATTATCAAATGGACAATGAGTCATAAATGTGTGTTCCTGGCTGCTAAGCGGTTACATTGTCAACATGGCTGTACCACTACCAGCTTGGCTCCGGTCCAAAGCAAGAAACAACTGTGAGAATCCCAGTTTGAACTAAAGCCCCTTCTCAGCGTTGTGATAAAAGGTAGAGTAAAATTTTAGTGTTCGAAGCATAGGCATGTTTTCTTACTGACTGAGATATTAGAAATGTTTGGAGCTCAGACTGGCAAGTGGGACGACTTCCCCCCCTCTCTCGTCCCTGCTGATAAGTCCAGAGCTGAATTCCTGTACAAGCCTGACCACGGCTCTCTCCACAAAGTGAAGGCCTCTCCATTGTTCACTGTGGCTTTTGTAACTCCCCACTCTCCTTCTTTGCCTCCCTCAACAACGGGGCTCTTTTTATGTGCCGGGGATTTTTTTTCTTTTGCACAGTTACTGTGGTTCTTTCACCATCCGCAATTTCTGCTACTTGGGGACGGCTACCGCTTGCTACCGGTGAAAAACAAAATGACTATCCTCTTCCTGTTTTTGTTGCACAGTAGCAGAAGCGCCTGCCGTAACCTCGAAGCCCTCATTTGCCTCTGCGAGATTTCACACCAGCTGACAGAGAGGATTGCATTGTGGAAACTAACCAATCTAAATAAATGCCATAGCCATAACACTGTGCAATCATCATATACTTTATCATTATTATTTAAAACCGAAAACCTTTCTATTGCCACTTTTCTACTGAGAGGCACATCCTCCTCACAATTCCTCCATGTGTTCTTCATCCACAGCTAATTCACCTGGCAGCTAAGGGTCAAGGGTCCCAAGTTGTGTGTTGGTTAACGAGGCGTGTAACCTGCGTTTCTCCTGCCTCCACTTCCTGCCCCGCTTCCACGCGCCGCTCTTCTGTGCTCTTCACTCCACACGGCATCAAGGGCAGCGGCAGCGGGAGGCGGCTTAGTGCTCTCCGCCCGTCTCCGCTGTTCGTTTCAAGCCCTGCCAATACATACTCCCTGGACACTGCATGCAACACTGCTCGCCTGCCAAGCGCACTTTACGGAGGGCACACTGTCATGACATCTCAGCTCTGTCACACAGGTACCAGTATTTCCGAAATGACGACGGATCAATTCGTAGCTCAAATATAGAATATTACTTTGATGAATCTTTTAGCGAACACACAAACATTTAAAAATAGGTATTTTTCTTGTCCAGCTGGCTACTTTATTAACGTATTTCCTCAAATTGTGACCAGGGACTTTTTCTTTACCACAACTGCAGGAGGTAACTGAGTTTTATTAGGGGCAGGCGATGTTTGATACGTATTATTGACCATATTTTACCACAAAGCTTCATTTTGATCTGCTCCCATTAGCTCTGATTCTCTGGGGCAGTGCTGCACACACACACACATACACACACACACACACACACACAGAGAAACACACGCTCAGTCCGACGAGAGTAGAGATGCTGTGGTGGACACGGTGAACCAGCTGAAGTGACGACAACAACACTTGTTAGTGTTTGTACTACAGCGTGGTGCTTTACCTAATAGGAAATTATTACGGAGGAGCTAAAACAAAAGCTGTCCATCAGTAGTGAGTGATTATGCTATAGTTTTCCATGAATCTGGTAAAATATGATGTACGAAATTTGCACATGAGCAGTATGTTTCGCAACATGATACATTTCATCCATGCTTTTCATTTCTGGTTCATCCCGTCACAGAGTCATTTTCTCCTGCTTTGAGTGCAACAAAGCGAATGTTGCACAATTTTCTAACTCCTTATTCTGTGTTACAGTCATTCACTGCATGTTAACGATCAGGTAGACAGACACTTTAAAGTGTGCAATAGGTAAGATGAAAAAGATGAAGGACTAATTGCTTTAGAAATGTACCAGAGGCCTTAGATTTTGCCCTGATAGTGCCAATACTTGTCTGCATTATCGCGGGCCACGCTCGTATTTGTGCCGGGCCTTTGTTGACATGTTTACATTGAGGTGTTAAATCTGCCAACCTGGAGCACATAATTAATCCCGGTACCTTCTACTGCAAACAAAATGGATTACCTGCTGTTTGAGCTGTAAACACATGCACACGCACACGCACACGCACACGCCCACACGCACACACACACACACACACACACACACACTTAGATTCATACTCACTAATACCACTATAATCTTGTAAAAGCACACAAAATATATAAATTGCTGGGAGCTTCACAGTTACAGATTCCCATGGTATTATAAGAATGCACAAATACCAGACATAGATGCATGTACTAACCCATACATATGTGTAACTGAGGGCAAAGTATGTTTTTCTGAAAGGTAGTATGCAGTAAAATCATGAAATCATGTTCAATTTTTTTTAACGTAGACATGTTTTGCTCCGTCCCTCCTATGTACTTGGGTGCAGCTCAGTACTCACTTGTATTAACTTGTTTACTGTGCCAAAGTCTGTGCCCATTTGCCGAAAGGTCAGTTTGCTCTAACGCTCTGTCCTGTGAGCATGAAATACTGTGTCGCAGCATCAGTGGCAACTCCACTCGTGTGTCGAGCATGATTCTATCTCCAGATTAAACCCTGTAGGTGTCGCACAGATTTCGCTCAGGCTGTCGTTTCCAGCGTCCTGGCGGAAAAAAAAAGGAAAGAAAGAAAAGTGTCACGTAACATATTGTTTAGTCTGTACGCACATATGTAAATCAAAACCGTTCCGTCCTGAATACATTCTGTGAGCTTTCAGAAAATGGCTCAGCTCAGGTCAGATCAGAAAGGCAATGCAAAAAGAAGGCTGAGTGATTTCCTTTTTCCTTTTCCTGTGCTCGTGTGTTTCGCACATGCATGTATATTGTAAGGACAAGCTCGTTTTTTTTTCAGGTCGCCATCTCCTCTAAATCATGACCCTCTGACCATTTGATCCTTTCTGAGCGCAAAAAAAGTGAAATCCAATTACTGTTTTTATTTTCATTAGAAGCCAAAGTCAGGCCTAGTTATTTCAATTAAACTGTGGCTTATTGAACTATAACTGCATTCTATTAACTTTATCTTAATTACTTCGCAGTGTCCGCTGTAACCTTGTGGGTGGCAAGGCGGTCTCGTGGCTATGAAAGTGTTGAAGGTATAGGTTTACAAGAAATGGGTTTACATTCAAAAGAAATAATCTATTTTCTCTTTTAAGAGCGATGCAGTAATCTAATTAAAACTTTTTTTTAATGCAGATCGCGAGGGGAGTATTGGTCTGTATATGTTCCTTTCACTTCCTGGCAGGGTTTACGTGTAGTGGAAGTCAAAGCTAAGTGGTTATAGTTGAGTTGAGCTGAAATACGTGAACTGCATGAAGCTCATTGATCTCAAGGCGGATGTCCAAGCCATGAATTTCTGACCTTTTGCTGTGTCAGGGTTCTCTGGGTTTAAGTCGTGTGAATCTTTCAGGGTCATACATGACACTGAATCAGCGAGTACAGCTTTGCAGTGCACCATTTTATGTTGTAATCATTTTCAGCCTCAACACGTAGGAGTTACAATACAATTTCAAGGCAATGAGTAATGGATTATGCAACTGTTTTGATCCATGAAAAAAGAAGGTGTCCTACATTGACTTTCATCTTGATATGTCTTGGTATCCAAGTGCTGCCCTCTGTTTTTGCTTCTCTGTTTCTGTCCATCGAATTATTGAATTATTCATCTCGTCGATTTGTGCTGCATATTGAATGGTGCTATTTTAAACAAAGATGTCACAGTTCACGCCAACGATATTGAAAGATTAATCAAAATTCCTATTATCTTGGCTGAAATGTTGTTTTCTCCTGTATAGTTTGGGGCTCTATACTCTACACAATATCCTGAATTTTGATTACTCTTTTAGAGAAGTTTGTTTCATCAATTATTCATTCCTTCATTCTCCCCCCCCCCATCTCTCTCTCTCCCTGTCTCTCTAATGCCGTTTGCTCAGTCTCTCAACCCCTTACCTGCCACGCATGAATATCCTTCCCCTTGAGTAAGCACACTGTCATTCATAACACGGCCAGTCTAGGCAGAGGTAAATAAATAAACATATATGCCTCATTTCATATGCCATTTCCATTTTCTTCACTCACCTGCCTCTTCGGCGGACTATCATTCAATTAAACACCATTATCTGCCGGTATGCTTGGGGGAATTCTGCGCACCTAAGCTGCCCCACACAGCTCAGCCTCTCAATCTAAAGCAAAAAAGAAAAAAAAGCCAATTAATCAACAGGAATCAGTATTATGCAAAACAAACCATGGAAAAGGACGGGCATCATCACATGTTTTTTAATTAAGCACTTGACTTTACATTTATAAAAAGCAGTATTGAGGTATGGGGTGCGCATGGAGAGGCTTTGAAACATCACTGAGAGGTGTTAAGCAACAGGGTTTAGCCCGGAGTGTTTTTGGTGAGGCTTTCGTTTGAAAGGGATCAGATGACATGTTTGCTCAGCTGCTTGCTTTCCCACAGGGCTTATGAAGAAATGACTGCAACTCTGCATTATGAATAATCCCCGGGTTCCTCTCATATTTAACCACATTCATTTTCACCAGTGGTGGTAATAAGTAAAAGCTTATCATGGCCCTGTCTTCTTATGTCTTCATTAATCGACAGCATGTTAATTCTGTTATGGTCAATATAGTCATGTTTGACTTTATAACTCTTTTTTATTGTAGTTTCCTGCAAGATTTCACGTACATTTATCATTACATATCCTCTCAATGATGCTTGCAGACACATTTATATCTTCCTTTAAAATCATGCTGCCCTTAAAACTAACCCTTCAATGTTTCTGTCCTGTGATGTTTGATTATCTTACAGGTCAGACTCCTGCACTGCTTCAACAAAACAATAATCTACTTGTAGTTTTTTGACAATTTCTAAATTGTCTTCTGGCTTCTGTTCGGCTTTGGAAATCGTCTTTCTATATTTTATAACAGAAATAGTGACCAAAGCAGGAGTAGCATCTGCGAATCAGGAGGGCAAGTAAATCGCTCGTACATCTAGGCACCCAAGTTGATTATTCAGAAACAGTACACGCACTACAAAACATGCATAACACAGTCATCACAAATTCAGCTTGAAGTAATTCACGGTGCAGTGCTTCGCATTGCGACCATTTTGGTTGCACTTGGTTGCAATTCTTTCA
Organism: Scophthalmus maximus; assembly: GCF_022379125.1. Taxonomy (NCBI): domain Eukaryota; kingdom Metazoa; phylum Chordata; class Actinopteri; order Pleuronectiformes; family Scophthalmidae; genus Scophthalmus; species Scophthalmus maximus. The sequence continues at coordinate 14,679,364 of NC_061533.1, read as the reverse complement.
AGTGTGACGAAACATTTTCATTGGTTGCATCGGTTCGCTTGGCATTTAGCAGGCCTGTCTCTGTGTGTTATTCCCCAATCACATTCCGCAAAGACCTGCCCTTGCCCTTTGTGTCTGATTGGCTGTGACCCTGGAAATATTTGTCATAGAATGCGAGTGAGAACCAAATATAAGGTGTCTCTGTGAAACCACACCTGTACTATTTCTTAAGAAATATCAAAACCATAGAAGTAATTCAAAAAGAGAGAGAGCTATTGATTGTTCTCTGGCAAGAAAAATGCTGCAGTGCACTTATACCAGTCCCCGGCCCCGAGAAGTAGATCTAGCGGGAGGGTGGCGTGCCCTTAACTGGTGGAGCTTAGCTGCCTCTGAGAGGTTCAGAGAATTGGCTGCTGATGACTGCCACCTTTTCAGGAAGGGCGGAGGCAAATGTATCAGCTGAGAGCTTAGTGTCTGGCAGAGGTGGTGGAGGATTGACTAATGTACTGCTGGTACATAACACATGCACAGAGACAATTTCACTAGAGTTCGCCAGAAGGATTCACGAGTCTCATCTGTTGGGGGAATCTGAAATGTGTATTTTTCCTCCAACGCTGATTAATATTATTTCATTGAATGATTCTACGTGTTGATTTAAGAAATGATATTTGACTGCAGGTCAGTTTGTCAGACAGATATCAACATGAGTTTGCTTTCCTTTCCTTCCTCCTTTTGGATGACGAAAAATATACAAACCCTTTAACCTGATGTGACTTGGTGCAAGAGAAAGAGCAGAAAGAGCTCACATTTCCTGATCAGGTAAACTGTTGTACAAACACTGATACACAGAGGTCACTGTGCACTGACGGCTTTGGCTGACACTTTAATGAGATCCAACGGGGAAGCTGATTCTTCAGAGAACAGGATGAAGATAAGGATCAGAAAAACAGTGCCTATACAGTTGAAAAAAATGCTATTTGGAGAGTTGCATATTTGCAAAGAGATAAAGCAGATTTATCTCAGGTTGAGGCCATGGAATGATAATGTAAGAGAAAAATGCTCCGGAAAAGCAGCTAGATAAGAGGGGATTTATTTGTGCATAACTGGGAATCAGTAGAGGAGATATAATGGGGAAGCGATATTAGGGGTGGACGGTATAAATGGTACAGAAAGTACACAGATGTGAGTGTTGACTATCCCGTGCAGCCTGACAGAGCCAAAGCGGCAAAGATGAAACGATACCAGTGTGAGGGAGCGATGCTTTTCAATCTGTGCTCTTCTCTGTCTGTTCTTATAGACCTGTTGAATGTCATCAGTCACAGCCTAAGTACTGATCCAATTCAAAGTCTGCATCTAGCCAAAGACAGATCAAATACCAGGAAGTGTTCCCGCTCCGCCTGTTTTATCAAGCAAACTTTGGAACCTGACATTTGTGGACTCAGGGCAGCTGTCCCGGGATGCACTGCACGTCGCCAACCAGCTGCAATAGTTCCAATTCTGTGCCAGCCTCAAAGCTGTTACAATGTCCATTCAAGGACTGTCACTTTATTAAGTTATGATGTTTTTTTCCCAATTGAGAATATAACCATTTTGATTTCAGATATATGGTCAGTTTAATGGCTGCTTTGAAATGCTCTTGGGCATTTACTGAAACCTGAGGCCAACTGTGATCTCAGCAGCTTGATGCCAGTCGCTGATACGACCGACTAGTCGTTAGTTTTTTTTATTGGGTAAACAGTGTTGATTTGGTCTCCCCTATTACACATTACATTAATATTAGGCAACTGAGTTTTTATGTTCCACTCCTTGTAAATTACAATAATCTATTTCATTACTTTGGGTATAACTGTATTAGTCAATTATTATTATTACACGTTTATACTGTGAAAATGACTAGGTCTTCTCAATCCATTTATGACTTGTATTTTGTCCTTCTACATTTCTGATGTCCCATATCAACAATTTCTGACATTTCTCATTCCGAAACTTTTCTGACTTCAGTGCTGGAAATTCAAACATAACAACTGCAGATGAACATACTATTTGCTGAAACATTGAAAAGGATCTAAAATCTTCCTTTGTCATAATGATAGTACCACAAAGGAAAAAAAAGGGTAGTAATACAGATTTTCTCTCCTAGCTACTGGTAAGACAAGATATGCAGTGCTGAGGAAAAAGAACATCTGTTTGAAGGTTATGGATACAGAAAAAAAATAGTCTTTCCTCCAGTCACTTAGATCAAGGTCAAGTTACTTAAGTAAAGGAGTCGCATGGATCATGGCAAGAGGCTGGTCTTCTGTTGGAAGCAAGTTTTAGGACTTAATTTGGGAAGGGAGGAGAGAGACATTAAGCCATGTGTCACACGCCTGCAAGAAGAAACCATCAGGGACTTAGTTTGAGGGTTAGAGAGGAGCTATAGGAGAACGAGCCTCGGAGGTAATCAATCTTTCTCTTAACGGGTCTGGTGGTGTGGAAAAGTTTATCAGGGTTTAAAGGAGTGTGATAAAGGGTTGAGGAAGCTGACATTTGCCATTGTGTCTCAGCTGCCCGGAGTCTAATAGGAGTTTCTACTGATCTACTGAATTGATTCTGACCTTACCACAACTTACACTTTACGATAATGCTCTTACTCACAACATCAATTCTGAATTATAGAAGCTTTACTCGTCACAATATTCAGCCATAATGTAACTTCACCTACTCCTTTCTTTCTGTCGTAACATAAAGCAGAAAAAAGGGACGGTGAGTTAAAGCGCAGAATTTAGTTACATGTTTTTATCCAAATTTACATGTAATACAAGAGTCAAGAGTTTTTTGGGTCTACTTGTGGCATTTTACATGAAACACTAGTATTCCTGTACATACTCCATCATTGACTGAAAAGGTAAAAGTAAACTTTTTGTACAATTTAGCAGATCCGTTTTCTATGCTTTTTGAAAATAAGTTCATGTGGCATCATCCTCTGCTCCTTTTCTGAATAAATTATATAATGTATTTGTTTAATCAGGAAAATGATTGATTGACTGACAAGTGTACAGACAACATTAAAGGAAAATGCAATAATAATTACAGATGTAAGAAACTTAACAGGAGATGTTAGGCTAGAGTTGCTCACATTTGAGCAAAGCATCTGGGAGAATTTTGTCAGTATGAGGATAACACTGAGAATGTGAAAGTGAATGTGAGATTTTAGAATCACAATACAGTGCAGAACCAAGTGCAAAACATAATGAGGCAATAACACCGCATTCCCAACTGGTTATCAGCCATCATCTGACATACTAGTATTTCATTAGCATAAAGCGAAACAAAACTTTGGCTTGTTCTTTGGTTGAACTAAAATCCGCCAACCCCCTCATCCTGCCTATCCCCTTCAAAAGTATTGACTGTTCATTTGTCTTTCTTTTCCACGTCTGTATGAAGAAAACAGCCAATCAATCATTCAGTCAGATGCAAGTGATTATGCTGTATAAAAAGTCGGCCTCTGTGTTAGTGAAGTGCTAAGTTATGTTATGTTTTAGGTTAACATTTTATGATCATTAGTTGTTGACGTGTTATGTGACAATTAACATTGTGAGAAATGAGACTCGTTGATAATACCATATTATGTCAGGGAATTACTTAAGTTGCTAGGATTATTAGGATAAGGATATTTGACTGATTGAGCAACTCTAATGTTGCTAATTATGTTTAAAAAAAGAAGAAAAAAACTGCTCATTTTCAGTTTTGAAAGAAAAGAAAATCATGCTAGTAATTTTTTTTTTTTCAAAAGCTGTTGAATTTACCACTGCCAGCACATTTTTTTTTTCATATCTCCATAGAGAAGTGCAGCTAAACTAGGAGCAGTTTCACTTATCATGGTGTTTGGAAATGAAACTTAGTTTTCCTGTTTTATCATCAAATGGTGGGTCACAGGCACTCATTTCAAGTATCCCAGATAATTACTGTTTTATCTTCTTTTTTTTTTATACCTATGCTTTAGCATTGGTGTACAGTATCTCAACACCCTGTACTGTGAAGAGAGATGGTGTTATCACGTTCACAGACCCTCAGAGTTATCAGTTTGACTGCACAAAGTGTTTTTGGAGAACTGCCCCTTCTAAGCTCCTCTGATCCCATTTAAATTGCTAAGTGGGTTTTCAGACTGTTGCTTAGACAGATTCAAACCGCCGTGCAGCTTGTGTGCGTAACTGTCCTCATCCATTTACTCGGATAACAGTTTGAAAGGGCTGGGAAACAAATACATATTTATCACATTGGCAAGGTCAAACTTTGAATTCCAGAACCCTGGGTTAAGTGTTGTTGAGTTTATGCTTGTAAAGTATATTGGAGAGTTAAAAATTTAAAAACGTGGGTGTTCGCACCACCAACCTTTAGTTTTCATTCTCTTGAAAATGGATCTCAGCATTGTAGAAAATTGAACAAAGACAAATATTGCTAATGAGAGGAAAAAATGCTTGGTCTAAGACTAAATGGAGTGAATGGCTTGATAGATTAGACATGAGATGAGGGGAACAGTGGAAAATGGAGAGATCGGTGGTGCTTACAGTATACAGACAGAGTGACAAGGAGCTGTGTGGATTTCGAGAATTTGCAGTGGGCTCAGCCTTGGTTAAGAAACTAACACCTCAATTGAGCACCTGAAGCCCAGTATAACACTCCCTTCTGTCATATTCATGTCTGATATACAGAAAACCCATGAGGTGGGAGGGAGGCATAATACTTTTTACTTTAGCCCCCATGAGGCACTATAGAATTTGTGACAGGAAAAAAACTAAACATTTTTTGACAGTTTTCAGAGAAGCTGTGGAGCTGGCTGGCTTTTACATTCTCGTATTAACGCATTTTAGCCCTGTGGTTGTCTGTGAGTTTTCCTGTGCGACAACATCAGATGTCAGAGTGAATTAGAGGAGCAGTTTAAAACAAGTGTGCCAATATTTTGGAGTAACTATCAGAACTGGATATTCACCTGTGATGGTGCGTTGCAAAATGTCTCGGAAATTCTTACTTTTCTTCCTCTTCAAGTTTGCATAAGCACAGTACAAAAACATGTATCAATAACATTGGAATTTAACCTTCATTTTGTAAAATTTAGGACAAAAATTATCCTGTAGTAAGACTGTCTAAAAAAACAATACTCTATTTCTTCAAATATATTATAACCCCTTTAAAAGCAAAAGTGGTCTCATGCCAGCTTAATTCACAATATGATTTTCAACCTGATTTTCCTCTCACCGACAAGTTTTGCAACTTAACTCTTCAAAAATGTGAGGTTTGCTAAAGGCCTGGTGACTCCAATCACATTTCCAACCTTCTTGAATTCTATCGGATTCGGCGACAACTCCAGCCTATCATCCTATCAGAGTCCCTCTTCTCAGTTTCTATATTGCACCCAATTTCAAAATGCTTGTTTGTTAATTATTTGTCTCACTATAATATCTCTTAAGTCATAGTTTGCAGGCACACACAATCCCGGGTTTGTTCGTGTTTTGATTTATCATAGGATACAATTCACATATCTTCAAATAAAAACAGACAAGTATTGTTAAGTTTAGTTGGTGTTTGTTTATTCAGTTTTCATAAATTAATCTGTTCTTCTGTTTATACTCACCTTACCCACCATGTGTTCCAGGGACAAAAGGGCGAAAGGATGGAACACTTCCTGTATTTATACCCTTGGTGACATTAGCAGTGATGTCATTGGGAGAAACCAATTGTGAGGGGAGGTGTAGTGGGTTTGAAATATATTGTTCACTTCATTATTGATGTATCGTGGAAACCAAGTTGTTCATTGTATGTTTTGTAATGAGTACTACAAGAGACCTTCACAACTTCAGGTGAAGTTGTAACCGCCATGTTGCTGCTTCCAGAGGAGGCGTGGTTAGCAGGATGGAACATGCTCGGTTGGCACCTGTTAATAGAAGGGGCTACTTAAGCAGTTGCCTTTTCTTAGAGAGATGACATCATTGTGTAGCCATATATACATTAAGGTCATTGAGTTTGTTTTATTGTGAGTTAAGTTGTCTTCAGTTAAGCTGAGTCAACTGCAATTTTGTTTCTTTTATTTGTACATAAGAAACAAACAAAAGTGTTACATGGGACCACCATTTTGTAACATGGGACCACCATTTTGTAAATAAACACTCTTGTGATACCTCGACACAGTTTCTGAGTCTGCCTCCTACAAATTTAAAGGCCACTCTGGTAAGGCTTCCCACACTTGGTGGCAGTGGTGGGATCCAGGCCTGTAGGAGGCAGTAAAGAAAATGTCAACTAGACAACAGAAGGCTCAAACATCTGTGTCCACCTGAAGGGACCCAAAATCGCTGTGACCAGCAGTTGGTCCACCACAGGAGCAGGAAAACATGGCTGAGCTGTCGAGTCTTCTGTGAACCCTAATGCAACAGCAAGCTGATCATGATGCTATGGCTAAGGAGGAGCACAGGCGACAGGACGACAGGTGGAGGCGAATCCAACACCAGTTCACCCTGCTCCAACATGAGGTGCAGCAGGACCGTCAAGATCGTCAGCAGCAGACTGAGAGTCCAGCAGCCATCTCTCCCCGGTTCATAGAGAGAAAGGCTGTTCCATCCCTCTCCCCTTCAAACCAAGATGGGCCTGAAGCTGACCCAGTGAAAACAGATATGGGAGGACTGAATCCCAGATTCAGGAGGTTTCCTGGCTGGAAAGGACCCAAAATGCAGCTGAAGGTGAGGAAATTGAACGTTATTTAATCACCTTTGAAAGAATTGCTCATGCCTGTCAGTGGCCTCAGGATGAGTGGGCTCTGCACCTAGCTCTTCTGCTAACTTGTTAAGCCCATTCTGCAAATGAAGCTATGGATTCTGGGCTATGCAAAAGTAAAGTATACTATTTTACAGAAATCAGTGCAGCAACCTATCGAGTAAGGTTCCGTTCCAGTGTGGTGGGAGACAGGGAGACACCAAAAGAACTGCAGGTCCCCGCAAAAGACTTGTATTGCAAGTGGAGACATAGTTTCTTCCCCTCAAATTCAACTACACTTGAACCTAGAAACAAAGCCCTCCGAGTCTCTCATTCATGTGGTCAGGCAGGGCATTTTTTAAGGCCAATTGTCCCAACTCCCAGATTAGTAAAAATGACACGTGTCTTGCTCCTCAGTAACTATTCAGGGGGATAGAGAGGGATGAGGTCTTAGAATGTCAAAGTGAGGAGCTTTCAATAGGTGTGTTTATTGAAGACAGACCCTGTGACAGACACAGGAAGTAATTGCCCTCTAGTTAGACGGGACATTCTTCCTAGGGATGTTGTTTTTTGTGGAGGGACAGTTGATGTTTTTTGTGTTCATGGTGACAAGGTAGAATACCCAATAGCGGAGGTAACTGTTAACGTCGAAGGTCAGCAGTACAGGCTTTCAGTAGGGGTATTTGAGCAACTGCCTTACTGGGCTGTGTTAGGCTGTGATCTCCCTGTCCTTGCAGAGTTGATTGCCAAGCAGTCCCGTGAGGCTAAAGCTAGTGGCATCTTCTTGATCTGCCTCCTACAAGTTCAAAGGCCGCTCTGGTCAGGCTCCCCACAGTTGGGTATAGGTAACTTGAGAGTTTGGCATTATTCACTTCTCCCTGGTCCATCCAGGTCAGGAGAGGCTTCTGGTAATAGATCCACCGCTGCCTTGTTTACCGCCAAATTCTTTATATAACTCACAATGTTGTCACTGCCTTTTGTCATTCCTTAATTTAACACACACCATTACACGTAGGGACACATAATATATTCCATCTGCACTCACCAAACACACCCCCTACCCACATACATCACATACTAAACACCTCACAGGGCTCTCACAGGAGGCTCTATCAAGGATGTGTGCTATATAAATGCAAATGATGCTGGACACTAGGCTACTCCCTTTGATCTTCATGGAGCAATGGGATAAGAAGAAGAAAAAGAAACTCATATTTGTGCAAACTAATCAGTTTTGAATGCTCCTAGATCATCAAACTTTTGTTGTTTGTATCCTGCGTGTACACATGTCCACTATATCTGAAACTAAAAATGAAGAAGAGGGAGAGAGAGAGAGCAACACTCCCAGGTTATTACAACAATAAGGCACTAACATATGACACACTGTATATCTGAAAGGTCACTCCAAGATGGAGCTGCTGCTGGGGAATTAATGATTGAAATTTTCATGGTGTTCCCACTAGTGCGCACAATGTCCAGCTGGTACAAGTAGTAGCCAGTTGGGGAGCAGGCTACTGTTAACATGTATACTTTTGTAACATTTCCTTTCATTATAAACATTCAGAGCATTTTTTTCTTCATTGTTAAACAAGTCATTACTTATCAGCGTCTTGCTACTGCAGCGTCCTTACGACAGTGACCAAACAATAGTACCACCTGGAACCACAAGGGGGATGAATGTTGTATGTCCCCGCTTTGAGTTAAACCATGTAAGTAAAATCATAAAGATGTACCTTTCTACCTTAAGTATTAAAAGTAAAAGTGCTCAATGCAGGAAAAATGTCCCCCATGACTGTGATTATCATTTAACATTGGGTTATGATTACACTGCGCAGAGGGTATCTCTAGATGATTAACTTTTGGAGCTGATTGGTCGAGGGACGGTACAGTACGCCATTATAGAGCAGGGCCAGTGTTGAGCCGAGGTCTGCCTGCCAGCTGCAGTGATTTCGTGCAGTGCATTATTACAATAAAAAGGAAAAAAGTTTGCATTGCATGCAGGGTATGCATCATCCCTCCGATGACTTTCATTACCCATGCATCAATCAAAAGCAGACTTTTCCTGTTGTACTTTATTGAGGTGGAGCTCATTCTAAATTATTTTGTATAGGGCCCTGACTAATTAATATTTTCTCGGTGGATTCATCTGCTGATTATTTTCTGACTTAATCGATAGGTTGTTAAGTTTGTAAATGAATAGTGAGAATTGCTTTCACAAATAGCCAAAGCCCAAAGTGACATCTTGACAATGTTTGTTTTGTGCAACCAACAATCCAAACCTCAACCGCAACCTGTATTGTGACCTGTTTAGGACTCGAAAACCCATAGTCGTGGACTCAGTCTTGACTTGTGACCTAACGTTTATGTCTTCCATCAGAGGCACAAATTATTTTACAAAATGAGGCTCGTTCTGGCCCCATTTCACGTTTCTCATGATAAAGCTAGTGCAAAATATTATTTTCAAGACTGAAAAGATTGTGGATGGGTACTCGTCAAGGGTTTGGAAGTTGAAAGCTTTCAGAGGTGGGTGGCAGAAATCTTGATAGTAGTGTTTCAGCTCCATTTCCACTCAATTTGCCTTAAATAACACTGCAATCCTTTCAAAGGAGTATATTTTTACCCTGCATTGGATGTATAATATGCTGAAGCCAGATAGTCTCACTAGTAGCCTTAAGGCATTTGTTCAATTCTTCAATTCTTAGAGCTCTGTTTTGGTCACAGGTCTTTGCTGAGCTTGTTCTGTAGAATGAGGCTACAGTACTGTAAGCCTTAATTATTCCTTTATTTTGGTGGGTTGTGATCTTCACCCTTATGTGCAGGTTTGAAACTGTCCCTTATAAACTAAGACTATTTTAATGCAGAAATATGTTGTAGGGGCTATACTGAATTAATCTCACTGGTGTGATTGTATGAATCAAAGAAAGTAGGGAACTTCGAGTTTCAGGCATTGTGAATTTCAATGGGTGGCATTTCAAATATGTGTTATTGCAACCATTCGTGGCAGTGATTGTTCTGCACATTTTGATGACCACAGTTTTTTTTGTTAGTAGTGTCCTTGCGATACAGAAACCACTGCCCGGTAGTGTGGCAGATAGCGATTGTTTATCAAACCAAATTCATGACTTTGCTACGATACCTGTATATTAAAACAATACAGTGGCAAAAACCTAAATGTGAGACAACATGGCTTGGTCTGGTGTTTAGCAACTGTATTGTGAATGTGAAGTTAAATCTGCTAGATGAAGGGAAGATATTAAAAAACAACTGCGGCATTTAGTAATTAACTCCTCATGGATCCATTGGCTGTGACTGGTTGAAATATGCCCACAGTTAAGTGGAATCTGCTTCGTTAGCAACAAGAGCATGTGACTTCAAATTGACTGATTTCTGCTGGAGCTGGGGTCTTACCAGCAGTCATGGGCATTCGGCAGCATTCCTCTTGTGGTACGTTGCTGGCATGGCCCAACTCGCCCTAGAGCTCCCAAGGGGGGGAAAAAAAAGCGTCTGGATTGTGGAACAAAAGCCCTTTTAACTTGGATGAAGCCGTGCTGTCAGTTGATGATGAAGTAATCCCGCTGCTCATTTCTGTTTTCCAGTCAGAGTGGTTTCAAGTATCTTTCATATTCATACAGTTTCTCCTGTATCCTCAGAGGGATGCAGGCAAAGTGCAAAAGAATTACATAGCCACCTCACATATTAACAGAACTGAAGCCTTGTTACAACCTGATGAACATCTGGCATTTAATCAATCTGCTTTTGTTTGCAAACCTGAATACGTCGGTCAACACTGATTGACTCGTCAGTGAATAATCAGTTTGTTCTTCTACGGAGTGGCAAACATTGAGCCTCTGCACTAGGCACGTTACATTTAAAATAGTTATGCAGTTACCTGATCCTTATTGGTTTTAGTCCAACTTGCATCATAGAAATCAGCAGATTCTACAATGTTTATGTGGAACAAAGCTAATTGTGTAGCGAAATCTAGCATAATTTGCTCTGTAAGTATCTGTCTTCAGACATGACATTTTCCGGAGTTTGCCGGACGCGTTCAAAACAGCAGGAACATTTCCGTAACCCTTTGTGGCGTCTGGATAGAGCAGCAAGAGGCCGGACATGTAATTGGCTCACTATGAGATGTTCCTGCTTCTTAGATGGTTTCACTTGGAAATTTTACCAGGGGGGCTGGCAGGAAAATTACAGAAAATGTCCAAAGCAACATTTGGGGACATTGGCGTTCTCACATGCAGCAAGGATTGAAGGCTGTGATGCACCCCTCTTTGTCTCCAGGGACTGTGTTGATAACAATTGTGGGGGGAAAAAAAGAGCTGTACCAGCAAAGTCTGATTCCCATCAACCTATTTACCCAAAAGCACAGTGGGTCCACTGCCTGAATGCATTTGAAGCCAGTAACTCTCAAACAAGATCGTTTCTATGCTTGGATCATTTGTCTATATACATGTACAACTAGCTAACAAAATCAAGCCTTTGAATAACTTTATCATAATTCCTAGTATTTTCATGTGTCCTGGGTGAATGGCTTTCCCCATTCTTCCTGTAATGCTGGCATATACACAGTATGAAATATTAAATCCTCCTCTGTGCCCCGGCAGTGCTGTCACATTCACATAGCCTGTATACGCTGCTTTTAAGTTTGTTTTTTGTTTTTTTAATTATCTTTTGCTATTTCAATTCTTCATTGTTGATGAGTGCTTTTGTAGCCTGTTTTATGCACCAGTCTCCTTTTTGTCTGAAGTTCACAGTTGCATATGCTGCAAAGTGATGCTTGATGAGGGGATTTGTTTTCTGAATGAGAGATAATTTGAGTCTAAACTGGTCCCCAGTCCCTGAGGAAGAAAGGCTGGTGTTTGAAATGTCATCCCCGCATTGCGATCGGTGGGATGGGAACGCAATAGTTTCAGCGTGCAGTACCAACGCAGTTCTCTCTTCCATCTACATGGTACATTCTTGTCCTTGTTTACTCACCATTGTCTGTTTGATCTCCATCAGCCGCGCAAGTTAAAAGTGGCAGCCTTGCGTTTGGGCCAGGGATGAAGAGACGTGGATGATTTGAGCGCATATGGGCACAGATCATTATTCTTTCCCCCCTTCCTGCTAATTAGTTAATTGAAAGGACATCTGTGTAACATCTACAACACATTAGTGTTTCCCAGGAGATTTGCTTGTGCTAGTGCCGCGTCAGTTCATTAGAGTGTCTTTTGAACAATTCATGCAAATTCTGTTTTATCTCGGCACTTCATTTCAGGGAACAAGTTCACTAAAATCTCAAATCAATGCCCAGCCATATCTGTGCATATTAACTAAGAGTCTTGTCTGTTATTTTTCTGGCATGTGTTGCGAGATGTGCCACAGCATTGACGTTGCTCTTAATGATGGTTTGCACAGGAGACGTGCACACCTGGGCAACAACTAATCCGTATCCAAAAGATTATTTTATGCTCTCATCCAATGCCAGGTCATTTCATTTTCTTTTTCTCTTACTCTCCCTCTCCTTTAATGTATTCTCTCCTTTAATGTATTTCACACAGATTTTGTCATGAGCCCCAATCAATACCCCCATGTGAGATTAGTGTTTGCTGCTCAAGCCAAGCAACAAGCTAGCATGTAAAAGGAGCAAGACAGGACAGTTGTGATGAATGACAAACACTGAGCCACGCCATAACATTCTGACGCATTTGGCATAAATTTTTAGTCACTCACTGTCTGCTACCAAAATTAAGGTATTTAATGTACAAAAGAATACATTCATAGATAATGTCTTCATTCTTCTCTCACTGTATCTTTTTCATTATACTGGCCAGAAGGTGCTACTCCAGCTGATGGCTAAAAGGTGTGATAGCAGGAAATGCATTTTGGGACACACTGAAACCCCAATTACCTGCTTTGCAACGGCGGGGCTGGCTCCTTGTAGCGTCCTTGGGTTGTGACATCTTCTCTCTCAGCTCCCTCCTCAGATTTACTGGAATGAGCGGGGTTGCGGAGCAGGGCACTTTATAAATACATCTCCGCTCGATTACTGTGACCACCGTCCCTGGGCAGCTGAGTGTGGCTGGGATGGCTTCATCCCTTGAGATGCTTTGCTGTAGATCAAGGCCCCAAATGGCTGTCCTAACTCGGCTATCAATCTCTGTTATGGCCTGCCGCTGACGCCTGTGTACGGGACTCACGCAATGTGCTGCCATCTAATCAGTGGGGTGCTCCTCACCGGATGGTAAACATGAAACAATATATAGTGTCCCTGACTACAGGTTGTGTACAGACAGCAGGGTGTCATTAGTGATCATCGCTGAACGTTGTTTGGTGTTTGAATCCTATGAACCTCTGTTCATCCTCTTAACATTCTAGTGTGTATGGCACAGAGAAGGTAGGCATGTGATCCGCAGATCACAGTTGGACATACTGTGTTCAGCATGTGGGTGATATTCAGTACATTAAGACCATATTCTCAGTGAAGGTATGTAAATGCATATCATGCTTATAAGATAATAGTTTTGCTTCCCCTTTAGCTTGACAAACTCACCTTTACATCATTAAAAAGTGATTTGCTTATCACTGAAATTCTGTCAGAAGAAACCTCCTTTAAGGTTTCAGTTTGGCAGAACTTTGCTGGGACTTTGCTGACGTTACCAAATTTGAAGGAATTATAAACTGTCTAGATGAGCTGAAGCGGGTGCAAGGAAAATAAAAGTTAAAATATGGTCTGTTCGTGTTCACATTGTCACAAGGAGTTTAGAAAGATGAACAAATAGATGAAAATACCTGTGGTTGCACTTAAACATAGGCTGGTGGGGATTATAACCTACAATTTAAATTTACACTTAATTTCACAATTTCGCATTGGGAAATGCAACAAACCAAAACCACCAAATTTGAACTATTCTGTACCACTTTGTCGAAGATTGGAAGGATTTTAGATCAAAATTCCAAGATGCATCATTTGTAATTGTTTCCAACTCATGCTTTTGCATGCCTTCCTTTAAAAAAAAAAAAAAGTAGTATTTCTGAAAAGCTTTTTAAGCTCCGGGGACATAGGGAGGTTCTGAGCCGATAATTACTCTTGTAAACACACATTTTGCTGCTACTGCAACTATGCATTATTTACACAGCTAACTCCCAGCAATATCATTTTAAACACTAGTTAAGCTTGCTTTGGCCCCCAGGTATTTATATTTGCAATGGGAAAAGGTGCAGTCCATGAAGATGAAAGGAAAGGAGGATGAAGATTACGAATTTAACACAACAAATGAGGGAAATCCGTGTCTTTGACAATGTAATTAATCATTTTGTTTTGAGTGATACATGGCCTCAACAGACAACATCCTCTTTTCCTTCAACAGCCAAACATGTACCTGAACTAACTGCATCAAAATACTGTATCAAAGAGGAACCTGACTGACAGTGTTGAAAGGCAGTGGTGTGGTTACCTCACTCCTCTGTAGCTCCACACCCCCAGACTCTCATTCATTTTTGACTTCACATCTCCCAAGGGAGTGTATCAGATTTTGCACTGCTGAGTTTTTTTGTTTTTGTTTTTTTTAATAAAAAAATAAGTTTTATGAGTTTTATGAGATATTAAGTCTGACGTTAATTAAAGTGTATTACATTTGAGTAGTAATATGATTGCCAATAATGTAATGTAATGTCTAGTTTATAAATTATGATGTAATAGTTTATAGAAGATTGTAGATTATTAGTTATCTTACTATAAATAAATAATAATAATCTTTCTGTATGTCTGTCGAAGAAAAATAGAAATCCATAAATTCCTTATTTCTTTTCAAACCACTCTTTCAGTTACCATGGTAACCGTGTTTTGTTTTAAAGTGAGACGACCCTTCGATGTCAATAATGATGTCATATAAGATCATTCTTCAGCTTGACGGAAACTTCACTAGTGTAAACAAAAGGTCTCAAATTAACCACAACAAAGATGATCTTATTTTACATAAGAAGCACAGTCTTGTGCTGCCTTTTGAATTCGTAATTTGTCATATTTATATATATATATACAGTATATATAAGACGTTTGCAAAATTTGCAGGTTAAAGCCTACAGACCAAGATAATTCTTCCTCCAAGACTTATTCCTCCACTATTCCTTATCTTTTTATCGCTCTCTTTTTTGTCCTTTATTTGTAGACCTACAGACATTTTTTTTCCTTAAGCTTGTGGAATATTTCAAACCTTAACAACACTATTAAGTATCGTTTATAACTATTTAGTTTTCAGTTCAGTTGATGAGCATCTGTGTTGTGATGAACTCATACGATTTCTTTGAGACTCATCGGAATAATAGCTTTCACATTTCCAAATCAACTCAAATGAGCCCGTTAAGTTAAATGAGTAATGTTGTATACCAAGTTGAAAGATAGTTAAAAGGTTATGCAGCTGCTATTTTTCATAATTGATAATGTGTTGCATTCGGCACTGAAGGAAACAGCCCGTCTTTTGATTTTTCCAGAACCAAGATGACAGATGGTAGCATACTTGACATGTTAAAGGTAATCTCTTTCCTCTGTAGGCACTGATGCCATGTCATTTACATAAAATTCTAGCCAGGTACTTGTTCACTGAGCTAGTCCAATTTAGCTGTATCTCACACCTTCATGCTGTGTGACCTACTTGATCCTAAATTGACTCCAGAGACGAGTCACCCATGGATATGTGGATAGCTCAGTCCGGTTATCTTGTATACAGTGTCGCCTACAAATCTATATTCATATTTTGCTCCATTTTTATCTATGCAGTGTCTCAAGAGATGGCAGTGTTGGTCCTTCTGTCTGTTCGTCTGTCCAACAGTTTGTTAGGACTAATTGCTATAAAATCTTGTGGACAGATCATTGTACGGGTGGGCATTAGAAGCAAAATTAATAAGTGATATTCACTGTGAAAACAAGTATCATCACATCATTTTGGCGCATTTTCATTACAATACTTATTTAAACCACAGCACAGGTTGTTGTATTTCAGGATATACTCCGACATATGCTAAAGGAAAAATGGAGCACAAATGCTCACTAATGAAGTGAGTGCAGTGTCCTGAAGGCCTTTGACTTTTTGAGAGAGATCAAAGCGCAACATACAAAATATAACTCGTAAAACAAGACTTATTGGAACTGGATTTGAACTGCAGTTTTTTTTCAGTATTTGGCTGGTTACCTAAATCTTTGTTTCGTTGGACGTCTGAAGACCAGCTCACTGTCCCAGTGGCCACTAGGCAGCTGACTGAGTCACTGTGTGAGTGGATTCCCCTCTCACTCCTCTTGCATAATTAATCATTTGAAAATTTTCAGACGTCAGCCTTTTTTAGCTCATCAATTGTGACAGACATAATTCTTGTCTGCTTGATATATTTTCTCAGTTTCATTTCTGCAGAAACAACATTGGGGACTCCTAAGAATTAATTTTGACTTGTCGTTAACCTATTTCCTCTTTGACAGCAAGACAAGTTACATCACCCCTCAAGTTAAACTGGACTAACCTTAGAAAGATATATTCAGACTAGAAAACTCTCCAGAGCCTAGCAATATTAAGACTATAAGCTAAACATAATTAGTAAAAGACTGTAGTCACTATGGTATTTTTACCATTCAAAACGAATAACGGTTGTAATGGATAAAGACCAAATGTTGTAGCCCTGAAATAAGACTACCTCCACTGTTTACACCTATGTTAAAAATGTTTTCTTATTTTTACATTTTTTCACCATTCTGTTTAGGAGCTGCTTCTGTGTCTTATTATGACAGGAAAAACTTAGCATTTATAGTTCATGCTTCTACCCTGACTGTAAATATTATTAAACCCCTGAGCGCTATCAGACCATCATCCATACTGTACACTGAGCATCACACTCATTAATATACTCTCTGTATTGAACAGTGACTGAGAAAAAATGTACAGTGTTTGCTCTAGGATACATCCTGTCAAACGATGTCTCGGATACCGGAGGACACAACACGAAGAAGCACCGAAGATATATACGCAATTGTAGATAAAGCACATGCACACAGGCACCCACAGGCACAAACACTAATACCTACACACCTCGCGCAATCATGTACAATTGAAGTGGCCTATAAGCCATGAATTGTAAATTTGCTGAACCCTGTTGCAATTACGTGTTACCTTTGCTTACCCAGGGGCTATTTTATTAGGGCAATTACTCCGTTAGTCTCCGAATGTGCTCGTAAAAAAAAAACCTCAACAAAGTGCTTGTATCTTAAACAGGTCTTGATACAAAAGAAAAGAGTCAAAAGTTTTTTCCCATTATACTTTGCGAAGACAAAAAACACAATAACAAAGGGCCTAGCAGTGAAAGGCTCATGTTTTTCTTTGGACTTTCCCTTCAGCACTTTAGATTGTTAGGCCAACTCTGTTGATGGAGCAGGACTTATTTCGTATTTTGCCCCCAGAAAAACCACCTCTCCATGCCGAGTTCACACTACACGATTTTTAGGCCCGATTCTTCAGCTCGCCGACGAATCCTGGAGTTGCACCAAATCTGAGGAAAATCAACGAGAAGTCGTCACTCAATCGCTATGTGAAATAGCAACGACGTGATCAAAGTAACTCACAAGGCCTTCGTCTACGTTTTTTCAGATATCTAGCATGCTTAATATCTGGACAAGTCGGGGAACCCATCTCCTGTAGCGTCAGCTGTGCTGTGACAGGCAGTGAGTGCCTCAACCTGGAAACCTGGGGGAGGAACTGTGGCACAACACCTCTTCACCCTTATTCTCTTCCTTTTCCGTGTTTCTGAAAAGAATCATCACGCAGACTATATGCGGGGCTTTTTTCTGTCATGTAACAGTTGACGAGCGTATCCTCGAGCTGACTTTAATGCGGAACCACATATTAACGCGTCTAGTTATTTATCTCCGTCCGCACAACACAGAAAGCGTCCGCTCAAACTACTTCCTGTTTCTGACCTGTCAACATAAGAGTATCTTGCAATATATTGAACAGTTTCTTTTTGACGTCCATCGTGAAAGTGACAAACAATTCCTGTGTGCTCGTGTATTGCATATTTTCCCGTGTGACTTCTTGTGTGCTTTGGAGACATTTCTCCTGGTGTAGGATCGTCTAGTGTGTGAACCCCCGTCGCAGATGAGTCACATAGTGTGAACAGCACAACGACTTAAAGCCTGCGATTGCAAGACAGCACATCTCATAGTATGAATCTTTCGACTTAGAAAATCTTGTAGTGTGTCTGACGCATTAGGTTCTCTCTGGGTACTCCGGCTCTCCCACAGTCAAAAGACATGCAGATTGGGCTAAGGTTGATTGGGGAACTCTAAATAGACCAACAACTTCTATGAAGCTTTTCCTTGACCATGGTATCTTTAGAGAAATTCATAGCTTTGTCATTACTATTTGCTTATGTAAACATACTGCGATATAGGCTACAATTCTAAATTGCAGTAATCTCAACACTAGGCTGACACGTCTTTTTTTAAAAGCATTAATTTTATTATTAATATACATAAAGGAAGTAAAATAGATGAATGATTAACGTCTTGCTCTAAATGCTCCTGCATCTACAAGCAGAGGGTGATTAGAGCGATGAGCCTGAGCACCGAATCCAAGAGCCGACTCTTACTGGAGCAACCGAGCATCATTTGAGATTCTGCCTCCTACACTAACGTTGCATGGAGCCACAGATGGAGGATGATAATGACTAACCCCTGATTTTCCTTGTATAATCATTGCATACGTTATGGCACCGAGGTCTAATGTTCACAACACATTACTCTTTGCATTGTTCTTCACTTGGCTCAATAGGTAAATATAAATGCACTGTAATCAGCCACAACCTTAAAGCCTGCTTTAAAGATGTAGCTGATCGGTGTATATGAATAGGTTCAAAATGCCAGATTCTAAACTACTGCTGTAATTGGATGAAATATTTTAATTGCTTGATAGTGTTCTTTTTGGTCAAAAAATATAGAAAATGACTCGCGACAGAGCTGAAAGAAGCAGAAAGACCACATATAACCAGAAAACAAAAGGCAGGAGTGTGTTTTGAGTACACGCACTTGAAAGTGTATACAGAGTGCATTCAATTGCAGTGGAAGGCCAGTGTACTGCTCAGAAGCTGCAACAGCAAATGGCTTCAGACCAGAGTGGTGAGCCACCAGCTGGTGGAACACAGAAGGTTGAACCCTGAAGGTTGTGTAGTACAGATGGGTTAACGTGGTCTGGTAAGCAATGTGTGCTTTAGCTATTGGAATCTGATATCATTGTGTTATGAATTAAGGAAAAAAAGGTTAAATACACTCCATTTATAAGGATTGGAATTTCATAAGAGTTTGCTTCCTAGGCACCAGCCTACATGCTTAATACTGCCAGCTCTTGTCAGTGGCAACAGCAACACGCTGACTCTACTTGTCAGTGCTTTGAAAAATTAACCAGCTTTGTTCACCAAAATGAAAGACACCAACAAACACTGCAAGCAGTACATGTTTGATTAATCATTTCCTGCTGAAATCTGTTGGTAGCATGACAAAATGGCCGGGTTTTGCCCTTTATGCTGCCTACATCACACAACTCTGTTTACAGACATCTGAACATGTTTTAGTTTCATCAAGTCTGTTTGGTGTAAGGAGCAGAGAAGAGACTGGAGCAGCAGCAATGCACAGAGTAGGAAAAATCCGGCTCATGATGTAATGAATACTGGTACACTCTCCAATGCCCGTCCACTCAGCACAGAAGCTGCCCCAGTTAGTTAGCAGCGACCTCCTCCTTAACATTTGCATCCTCCTCTTTCGACACTATCAACCACATCATTCTTGCCTGTTCGCCTTAAATCCTCCCTCAACATCACCAACACTTCCCTCTCATGGCTCAGGTCATATCTCACTAGCAGATAACAGTCTGCCAACATTAACAACTGCAACTATTCCACTGCTCCTAAGGGCGTCCCCCAGGGGATGGTGCTTGGTCTTCTCATGTTCATCCTCTATATGCTGTCCCCTTAGTAACTATATACTCTGTCACGTCTCTCTGCTTCCACTGCTGAGGCGATGACGTCTGGGTCAACATCTCCACTAAATCCATCCACCACTTCAACCAAATATTCTTTTCAATGATGATATATATATATATATATATATATCATCATTGCCATCACTGTCCTTCTCTGAAGCTGAATCTATAAGCCATCCCTTCATCACATAAATATTTAATTAGCTACTGCAACAGCATTCTGTATGGCAAATCATCGAAAGTCCTCAATAAAGAGGACATCCAGAACTCTGCTGCTCGCCTGCTAACCCACTCCTGTGACCACATCACCTCCGTCCCTAATATAGCCAAAATTACAGCACAGCCGCTGTCGTGAACTAATGCGTTCCAAGTTTCAGTATTCAGTATTACATACATCTTCTGTTCTCTGACAATGGAAACAGCTTTCTTGGGAATTAATTATGAGTTAAATACTGTGTATGTGAGCAAAGAGGAGATAAGCTTTTAGATAAAGGGCTGAAACTGGCTGACACTTGTCAGAATGCAAACACAACACATTGACGTGGATTGTTTATAGCGCTTCCACAACCGTTTCTGAGAATGTCCTCAATTTTGCACATTGACCATAGGCAGTCCAGCCATGTCCTTGGTGTTGACCTTGTCTTGTTGTATAAAACATTGGCTCAGTTCAACAGCCCGGACACAAGAGCTTTATGCTGTCAGAAACCTGCCATTACCAACACCTGTTTCAGAACATGCTGCTGAGTGAAAGTTAGCATTTATGTTTGACTTATCCACCTGCTGCTTTTTGAATTTAATATCTTATTAACTTACTTTTTTCCCTAAAACATCTGGCAGTGGTTGCACAGGATCCATGTCATCACCCTGTGCCCTTGCAGCAAAGCTTTATTTTATATCTGAAAGAAATCCTTGTGTGGATTGTGCTACAGAAAGTCATTATTAACAGAGAAAATCTATTTATCACCCCATTGTTGATCTTTCTGTTGCCCCGGGGATAAGTGATGAAAAGTCTTGTAATGATGGTTTTGTGTATTTTTCTTATTTCCTCGAGGGACTGAGTTAGGCAAGGGGTTTACCAGCATTTGGGAAACCCAAACATCACGGGGAGACCTCAAAATGAGATTCAATGAATGCATTTGTCAGGATTTGTTGGACACATTCATAAAACAGACACACCAATACCTTCAGTAAAAAAAAGCACTCAGAGAGTGCAGGCTTTTCGCCAAGACTGAGCAATCCCCATGTTGTTTCACCCAAAATGTGCATTCCAATCTTCCATCTGACCTTCATACTGTTAAAATGTTATATATTTGTGAAGATATGACCGGAAATGTCAAATCTCGCAATGGTGAAGAATGCGTCAAAAACCTTCCAGATCTGGATCCCTCCCAAAATTTAATCAGACGTTACTATGACGGAGACATGTCTTTGATAACGTTTTCATGCAAAGATTAAAAAAAATGAAATAAAAAAGTCCTTATTGCAACTGAGCTGTAGCTCCTGTTTTTTTTTTATGTTCATCCAACCAAATTGATATAAACGAGAATACAATCAGTCACTGGTGAAGCACACATTAGACGGAAATGTAACCTTCTCAGAAATGGGACATTTTTCATTAATCTCATATTTCACATCTACCACAAATAAAGTGTTATTGATTTTCCTCGGCTGTGCTGATGCCGCTTTTACTGACTGCTGTTGCTTAGGCTGGGCCAAGCGCATTGAGATTGACAGAGGCTTTATGTGGTCTGGCTGCCAACTAGGGGCCAGAATAAATCTGACAATATGTTATTAGCCCCCCCTTAACAAAAACTGGCAGAAAAGAGAGAAAATGAAAGTAGAAGATCCAAGTAAAGCCTTGTAAACCACTAAGCTTGTTAAAGGTCTGACAGCTCACCTGGTGGGTGCCAGAGGCCCCAAATCAATTCAATAAGATGAACAGAAACGCTCCCAGTTGTTTATCTTTCACTGAGAATCCATTAAAAAGTTCCCTCTCCCTGGTTTACAGTGCATTCTACTTGTACCCAATAAATCATGTCTCTGTCTTGGGCTACTGCTTACTGTGTTCTCCCATTTGTACTGCACCACTTAAACTGTGTGTCGGTACAGAGTTATCATATATTGCACAGGATGGTGACGGTAAACATCAATCAAAAAACAATTTCAGAATCAGTCATTGATGAGCATTGTCTCGCATTTTGAGGCGGGTGTCAAGTTCATCTTCTCCAGAAAGGACAAACAACTCATAACACCTTGGAAATGAAAAAGAAAGATTTGGTTGGGCAGTGTAGCAAAGAATATAAAAAAGGAACATGTACATCAATAAATCAATAAAACATGCACATATCTCAACTTGGAGGTTTTCTAAAAGACACAGAGCCAAAAATAACATTCATCGTTCAAATTCCACAAACTGGATGAAGAAAAGAAAGAAAAAGGGACATTCATTTAATCTAATTATTGGGTTTGTTTTCCTCCTTGTTATGGTTGTTTCCAAAAAAAAACAGTTTTAGAAAAAGCTCTTTGTACGTGGATGGCACATTCAAGCAGGATGTGTGTTAAATTCATGAGTCACCAGTTAAATGTGTCGATTATTCGACATTGTAGTCCTCATTGGTGTTTTTTTTTCAAGCTCTCACAATTTCAGTTAAAAGTCATAAGACTTTTCTTTCTCCATTATTACTCATCAACACATCATCCTCACATGTAACACATGCAAAATTACTAGGAAGTCCTTTTAGAAGTCATTTAGAAAGGCACAATAGCGAAGCCATTACCGGAAGCCTTAAGGTGCAGAAGGTACTAGAACAAGGAGCTAATGTTCAATGGGTGTTTCTCAAAGCACATGGCTTTTAATTTAAGCAACGTGATTGTAATTTCACCCCCGTATTGCAGATCCAGTGAGAATACTCCTTTGCAGCGAAGGGGGGAAGGGGGTAATGATTCTGCCAGGGAAGTATCATTCCTGATTCGCTGTCACCTTTCCTATCAGCCTTCCTGCACCAGCTTTTTTTTCCCACACACACACACACACAAAAGGGAAATTAAAAAGTAATTGAAACAACCAAAGGCCACATCTTTAAGATTATTTTACCATTGCAACTTTCAGCCGCTGTAATTAACAACCCAAGAGCACATTGCAAAAACATTTCTTCTCCTGTCAAATGTTCCTGCCAGGGGTACAAAGTTTCCTGTGCCTTATTTAACTTTCAGAAAAAAAAAGAAAAAGCACGACTTGAATCGGAAAAATGGAGCCTCAGCCCAACTCTATTCTGACATTCTAATGAGGGCGGTGAATTTGGATGAGTAAGTATCCAATTTCAGAATCAGCAGCGATCCGCCATCTCACTGACTACAGTGGCATCAATTTGCTGCCTCACATACTTTGCGCCCGCAGGGCAGAGATTAAATGCAAAATTATTGGACATCTGTCATATTAAAGAAAGTTGAAATGTCCCTGAGCCTTTTGAGGCTGTGGGGAATGGAATTACAATGACATGACTAAATGAAAGCAGGTGAGGCATTTGTGGAATCTGTCGTCGCTGCATTATCACAAGTATTAAATCAGGTGGTTTACAGCGAATTTCCCACTTTCTCGTTGTGTCCCCGCATGTCTCCCATCTCTGTTTGTCTTAGTCTCACTCAAACACAACACACTCCTCTCTGTCCTTCTGTCTCTTGTTCTCTGCTTTGTTAATTCTGTCATACATCATCCAGTGACAGTGACAGAATTGCTTTTGATTGTGATCTGGCAAGCTTCCTTTTTTGATAGTGTTCATTCCCTCATTGAGCCCTTTTCATTGAACATGAATCAAGTCTCTTTATTTTCCCGCAGCAAATGCTGAATAAGGGATTTCAAATGGACCCTGCTTAAAAGTTCTCTGTGACTGGAAAAGGAAACGCATTGGTTTGAATCTGAGATGTCGTGAGAATCTGCTAGTTTGTGACCAGTTTAGTGTGTGTGTGTGTGTGTGTGTGTGTGTGTGTGTGTGTGTGTGTGTGTGTGTGTGTGTGTGTGTGTGTGTGTGTGTGTGTGTGTGTGTGTGTGTGTGTGTGTGTGTGTGTGTGTGTGTGTGTGTGTGTGTGTGTGTGTGTGTGTGTTGTGGTATTTGATTTTGTATTGACAAATGTGGCATTTCTGTGGTATTTGCACAGACCACCACATTTCTGGTACAGTGACATCCCTAGTTTTAATGAATATCTCCTTCCTTTCCAGTCTTTCTTTTGATTTCCTTCCTCATTTACTAAGAACTATTTAGAGTCTGCTTCACTCTGATGTGAATGTGCTATGTGGAGGATCTGCAGGCCTATTAATTAATTCTCTTACAGGTTCCACCTCGAGGGGTACTGGAATAGTCTGCTCAGGATGGGTTTGATTTAAGCTCTAGCAGCATTTTAGCCATGATGCCAAGAGGAAGGTCAATGCAAAGGGAGTCTGCAGAGGACGGGAGCAGGGCAATGAGGAACTTTGCACCAGATGAGGGATGCGGGTGGTAATTTAACAACATTCCCTTCAGCACAAGGAGCTCGGCCTGAAAGTGAAAGAAAATACATGTACCTAACGTGACGGACACACCAAGTCGTCAACTTTGAACTTTGTTGGCCATAAAGCTCCAAAGGAGTGAGATGTATTGCCTTTAAGTGCAGATTAGTTATATCTGGGCTGGTGTTCACAGAACTTACTGGGCCATTAATAACATCTCAAAAATGTCAGAAAGACACTCAAGACCTGCTGATTTCTTTATTACCAAAAGAGTTGAGAATTGCATCAACTATCTGCCATGAGCAATGGTGCAGTATTTTTGTCTGGTGATTGTAGTTGGAGGCTAATGGGTTTGAACAACAGCTCAGAGCCAAGGGGACCTCCAGGGTCTTTGGATATAAATGATATCCATACATGGATATCATTTGCATTGGCTGCTGGGTTTATTAAAGGTAAGCACATGAAACTCTGCCTGAAGAGGTCCTGAGCATTTGGGTTAGGGGCTGGAGTTATTGTCTACCCTGGCAATATAGCAGTCCTGTTTCTTTGTTGAGCATGGTTCTTCCACACTTAGAAAGGCCAGCTCAATTCTAGATTATCATGTAGTCAGTTGTTGTTAATGTCAGGGAAATATTCTTGCTTCTGTGTCTTGTGACTTTTTCAATATGTAACCAAGACATAGACCTTTGTCTAATGGCATGTTTCCCATTTCCCAAGGATTGAGGATGTACATTTTTGGATGTAGAAAACTTGCAATGTCATGGAAGCTTATTTATATATATTTCAATATTCAGAAAAGAAAGCAACTTGTTGGAAACTTAACACATGCACTTCAAAAACATTGTTTTTGCTAAATTTCTAGCTTTTGTAGACATCATTATATTCATACTTGATGTGTTGAAACTACAGTTTCAGAGTAGGTAAAGACTCACTAACAAGAAACTAAATCAATATATGATTTAATAGGAAATAATGAACTACACAGAAGCATGAAAATATATTCATACTCAATCACCTGTTTGACTTTTTTCCCCGTCTCAATTATTGAAAGGGTAACAATGTAATGGATTTTCAGGTACAGAGCTATCAGTCTGCTCCTCTCTGAGCTGTCACCAGGGTGCACAGTGAAACTCTAAATGCAGTCAAACTGATTGCAAAACCATTGCCCCTGAGCTTGATGAATGTCGGTGCAATTCATTAAACAGCCAAGAACATGCAGCTGCAGTGTGAGCTCCATTAAAACGTTTTCCACCTATTACATTTACATGAAGTGTAAAGCGCAAAAACAACTCTTTGTGGTTGAGCTGCCAGTCATTTTGGTGCCTTTTGCTCACTGATGAAGACGCTCAGAATGCTGTTGCAAACTTTACCAGTGAGTATTGACCAATGCATTGTGCATTTTGTAAGGACATTTTTCAGATATATTTATTTGAAAATTGTGTTAACATGTTTACATTTATATAGTGTCTAGTGTAATGTAATGTTCCTTTGAAATGCATTTACTGTTGCAAATGAGTAATTCCGTGTTTCAGTGGTAGTGCTGGAGATCTGTTTTTCTTGTTTGCTTTTTTCTCTTCCCGAACTTCACCCGTATGGGGTTGACTGGCCTTGGTTCCTACTTTTGCCATAAAACAAAGCCGTGACATAACGTTAACTACACATTCAAAGAAAACAAAGGCCTATAGTGATCACGCAAAGAGTTATTCAATGAAAATAACTGCACTAGAATCACTGAGACTGTTATGAAAGCATATTTTTTAAAATGTAAGCATTGTTTCGTTGCTCTGTATTATGTAAATGAGTGGCTTTTGTACAGTTATTGAAATATAACAACAACCAATGAGATGACTTTTTTTCTAAAGAGAATGGAAAACATTTTAATTTCCTCACGCATCGTCCCGGGAGTTCAGAAACCAATCAGTCTCCTACTTTACCCACCCCATGGGATCACCTCTATCACCCACCCTCAGCCTTTCCCCTCTCACTCCCTGTATGTGACACCAATCAAGCAGAATTAGTTCTTGAAAATTAAAAGTGTGATTGCGGAATGAAGCGGGAACCCCTGCATCGATTTTTACCCATTTCTAGTAGATCCAAAATAAATCAGGCACTTGAATGGGGTGGTAAGCAGGTGGTGGTAAGCGTTGCAGTTAACGATAGCATGTAAAGGATTTTAAAGGATTTTATTGACATTATTGAATCTTATTAATGAAAACATTTGCACACATCTTGGACTATTGTAAAATAAAGTTTAAAAAAAAATGAATAGAAAAAAAGCAGCACTCCAAAATACATGAGTTATTTATTTGCAAAAATCTGGTCCCTGAATGAAAAATTAGCTCCTGTATTACCTTCTGATTGCATCAGCAGCCGCTGTTTTTTCACAGGAGAGAATTCATGGGATGAAATGCACTGACTACTTGAGTGCTTTTTCTGAAGTAAATGAATTGCATTGATAAATGAATGCAGTTTTCTGCCTTGCTGATGTGAGAGAGAATGAGTACATTTGTCCAGCCTGGCATGGAGTCCGTTCAAGGCATAGGAACAGTGGATGTTTGCCAGTGGAAGCCCATGAACATTCAGTGATGTCAGGATAGGTAATTGACCATCCCTGGTAAAAAAAAAAGGGCTTCTGTAATTTTCCCTCAGATAAAATTCATCACCACCTAATACCCTAAAAAGAACAAAACAGCACACGTGACACAGGATTTAATCATTATGCATGTCCCCCCCCCCCATTTTGAAACGACAAAAGCGGAGGTTTGTTATTCCTGCAGAACAAAGATCATTAGTTGCATGATGAGCACTTGTGTATACTGGGGGTCATTGGAGACAAAGTATCTCTGCAGTACAGTGTCATTAAGATGTTATCTGAGATTAAGCCTCTGCATTCTGCTCACTGCGAGTTCAGTCTCTATCACTGCTACTACTGCCAATTCTCTGAAAGGAAAAAAGGGGAGGAGGGCGCTGAATTTCACCATGCCACCGTTGTACAAATGAAAAGGTAGTTAGCTTTTTCATTTGGTACCTATTCACCGCCACACACAAAGAGGACACCATAAAATAAACATAAATTATCTCCAACGAAGCAACTGCTAAATGCTAACAACCTTTTTTACATAATTAGTTCGTACCATTAAAAGGTTGTTGGATTTTTTCAGCTTGTACCAGTTCACACCATTGCACCGCAACCCACCAATAAATGTCCAGCAAAGCAACCTCAAAAATGTCCCATCTGTCTATTTACATGGTGTTTTGTAATTGAAAACCTCTCAAAGACCTCCAAATCCCTCGGTGACAAATTTTATTCCAAGCCCATTTTGTTTCCAACAGTGGTTTAAAAATTGAATTGCACTGAAAATAGACATATAGTTGAGAAAAAGCCATAGCAGACCACACATATGCAGATCTGAGTGTGGGGTTTTTCAAACCAGAAGTCAGGCATAGTCAGTTCAGGCTGAATTCTTTTACCTTACAAGGTCTTCTCCATAGGAGCTCCAGCTGCTAGATTTATTAAAGGCGTATGGTGCTTTTGGAGGGAGGAGTCCTTAACAACAAAGGGTTTAAGTGGTACAGTTTCCCTGCTGGCTCCATGTAGCTCCAGCTAGTAGGGGTCCCTGGAGGCAGACCCTTCTTCGAGCTAAGTGGGGTGAGCTGAGGGGCGATGCAAGCTTGAGTCCAAGGGAGTGACGGGAATTTTAGGGATCCATGAGCTAAAACCAACAGAAGTGTATTCATGAATCATCAGCAGATAGTGTGGAGAGAGGAGGTAATCTACAGCTATAAAGCTGTAGATTAAACATTTTAATAGTATAATGAACAGTTTTGGATGATTATCAATCAGATGCAATGAGAACATACCTTTTACATACCTTTTACATGATTGTACATGGTATATTCTCCTAACATGATTGAGAACTTATGCTCTATAGGCTACCACCTAGAGCAGTGATGCCTGAAAGTTCAATATAACTTATTTGTAAAGCCTTTTATTACAGGGAAGTCATAAAGGACTTTACAGAGTATACACAGAAACAGCAAATTGAGACGGGAACAGAAGGAAAAAAAATCAGAGCTGTAATGAATCACACAGACTGCAGGTCAAAGCAAACAAACAGACGTATCTTGTCAGCAGCGACCAGCACCACCACCCTTCGACCCTTAGAACAGCATGCAGGAGGGATATCGGATATGTTGGATGGAGAGCCAATGGACCTATTTGTTTGGATCATCATTACCTCAAACGGGGTTACAACTGGTCCAAACCACACTGAAGTGCTGTTTGTTGGTGGGGGGGGAAACAACAGCGTTTTTTGATAGTGGGGATTTGTGCATGGATTAACATGCTAACCTATTGTAAAAACTTGCTGATCTTGAACAATTACTGTTTTTGTGATATTACGATGCAAAATGTCTCTTTGTTTTTACTATTTACAAAGAGGGAAAAAAAGGCAAATATCAGTTTTTCCCCTTTGCCTTGGCCAGGACCAAATTTAGCCGCAGCCTGCATCATCAGCAATAAATGGACCTACCTGGGTAAATCAGATTCTGGAGACTGACTGAAGGTCATGCCGCACCTCTTCTAATGCTTGTTACGCTTAGGTCCTGTCGCAAAGGGATCACGAAGTAATAACTCATAATGAGCACCATTAGTATGACTAGAGAGCAAATCGACTGCATCTTGTGAATATTGACAAACAGGGAGTGAAAAGATTCAAGAAGAGGCATGGCGTACAGCAACATTACAATGGGATGACGGGGGTAGAGTTGGATTTAAGCAGAGCACAGAAACATGCTGGAGTCACATCGATTGTCCATCATTCAATTCTGCAATAAGTTGGTTAACGGGTCTGGCCAGAGTCGGCTGGGAAGCAGAACGATACCCTCCTCTCTGTCTGTTTGTGTGGTCTGCCCCAGTGTTTTATTGACAGCTTTACGTCACCTCAAACGAACTTCACTCAACAGGCACGCATCGGAGTTTGGTTTTACGAAACTGATCAGTTTCTGTGTGAAAGCAGCTGTAGGCCCTGATAGATGTGACGTGAGCGACCTAATCATAGGTGTGAACAAATGCCAAGCGAGTAAAGTGAGTGAACAAAACCTTTAGATATTTGCCCGATCAAATTCGGATGCTGACTGCAGTGACATCGGGAGAATCCCAACCCCGATGGCTTTTTCGACATCGCGTCACGCACATTTTTTGGGTCGTTATTAGCCAGGGACCCAGAATGATTCTGGGAGCTCATTTCATTGCCTCCGCCAGACTATGTCTGGATCCCCTCCATTGGAAAGAGATTTCCAACCGGCAGAAATCTTGCCGGTTCAACTACAACCGTTTAGGGTTTGGGTTTATACCATGGCGCAGAGAGAAACAACTTTTGCTTACAACCAAGATGGCTGCTGCTGCTGATGTGTGAGCATTTGACTGAAAGTGCCTGATATTTTGTCCCACAAAAATGACAACAATCGTCGACAGACATTGTGGAATCATCATCTCAGGCATCTCCTCTCTGCACGCTCTAATCTGTTGACATGTTCACTCTCACTAGCTGTAGGTCTATCCAATTGCATTGTGGTCTGCGTCCGTTGGAAACGCCTCTTGGAAAGCGAAAATGAACTGAGAGGTCCCATACTAATGCACATTGGAGTATTTATCTGGCTACACCAGGCTAGGTATTTATTTCTAATTAGTAAAATCGTATTCTGCTGAGCTGCGCTCAGTAAATTGTCTCTCCTCCTCCCTTTTTCACTTTGTCCAGTGAAATTAGCTCTGCGGCGTCAACAAGAGTCTCATTCACTAATATCTCTTTTGAACAAGGTTTCAGCTACTTAACTATTGGCTCACTCGTCAAAAAGCTTGACGCTATAACATTGTCTCTGTCAGAGTGAAGTCATGGAAAAGCTGCTTGCTGGGCACTGAACCCCTTCGAAATACGTTATCCGAAAGCATTTTCAGTTCAGCTTCATGTTTCCAGCTGTAATAACGCTTGGGATTGGTCTTTCTCATCACTACGTGCTCGTCTCTGCATAGGCCTGAGGTTTTAAAACCCTTGTTTTAAAAAAAGTAAGTGCAAAGTGAAACCTAATCAGAAGGTATTTTTTCTGGCATTAGATTGAATAATTCACAACCTTTGCCAAGTGAATTTTTTTTTAAAAGGTTATGCTTGTAGAGAACAGATTGTAAAAAAAAAATTGCCGCAGGGCAGCAGAACTCAAATCAACACGAGGAAATTCATTGTCTGGGTTTAAACTTCCTCAGCGTAGTTGGCAGACTAATTATTGTGTTCCGTGTCACCGTGTCACAATGTTTCCATTCATAAATCTGATGGGATTTACAGTAGCTAAAATACCTCAATAGCAAATACATCACGTAATAGGATAAAAACCCATCAGCTTTTGGCTGTAAAATGATCATGTAACCTCAAATTATCCTCTTAGCAAATTATCCTAACAGCAACCGTTCAGGGAACATGTTGCCATGCCCCTTCAGTTGTTAACCCTGAAAAATCAGTTGTGAGTCGCTAGAGATGTTCCGATTCCGATCATCACTTCCATACAGGGTTAGTAGCATGCAGCTGTTAAAAAATGTGTTTTATAAGTTGTTATTTTTTATTTGATATTAAGTATCGGACAATACGGACAAAGTCCAGGTATGCTATCGGGAAGGGACAAATGAGTACCTGAAAATTATAGTCAAATATACAAACAGAAAACACGAAGGGGGGCCAACAATGGAAACATCTGTCTCTCCTGCAAGCAAATATTTCCCCACAGTGTGTTTCATCCTTCTCACTCCCTGGGGTGGACCCGGGTATCAATTTGTCAAGCTTTTTTTTCTCCAGAAGCTACAGTATACCCCGACAGTGGAGCAACACACTGTGATATGCTACTCTAACCATTTGCTGAGATTTGCTGTGGGGCCAGGGCAGCACTGTGATGCTTGTTCACACAGTTTGCTCAGTATCGGTCCTGGAGAATCTGGCTGGTAAACTCTGCCCAGGGCTCCAAGCCAGAGACCAGCAGGGGTCATTGTGTGTCGGTGCCGTAGCCCACCTGTTATTTTGGCCCACTCACTGTTATTGGCATATTTCCATTTTAGTTATACTCACTCCATTCCCAAATGAATATGGGATTCTTCCAGCCTCTTCGTGAAGCAAAATGAGCTGCATTCCAGGTATATACATAACTGATTCAAA
The DNA here is from genome assembly GCF_022379125.1 of Scophthalmus maximus. NCBI lineage: Eukaryota > Metazoa > Chordata > Actinopteri > Pleuronectiformes > Scophthalmidae > Scophthalmus > Scophthalmus maximus. Next base: position 14,647,982 of record NC_061533.1, on the reverse strand, counting down.
ACTGATGGTGTGTCTTGAAGGATAATGACAAAATGCGTATCCTTTATTTGCAAATTGAAGGTTCATTAAAGACCCAAGTTTGATCATTACCAGCTAAAGTGATCTTTTCAGATTACTGTGCTGCAGACACCTCACCCCTCCTTTGTTTCGAACAGAACAAGCTTTGTCTTCTAGCTGTTGTTGAGGCGGTGTCCCCCCCGAGGGGGCTAGTGTAATTCAGCGTTGTGCTTGTCCAACCACTGCAAAACTTCACCGTGAGGGATGAATATTTCCCTTTGCGTGCCTTTATTTCCTACAATACAGTTGTGCTTGTTGAGAAAACTAGTATAATCGGACACTGAACGAGAATATATGCAGTATATTTCTTAGTAGAGTCAATTGACAGAACTCGCTTTTTCATCGCCATGCACTATGGATGTAAAGACACGTGTAAATTTAAATGACAAGTATGTTTAAAGCACTTATCAAAAGGGCGTACGTGCATGTATACACATTCTGTGTATCTCCTTATATATCGTAGGTATACATCTGCTCTATATGTTTAATGGAAGGGGCGAAAAAAGTCTAATTTGACAAAGGCTGGTCCCTGAATAGTAAAAAGGACTATTGCCCCTGCAAACTCCTTTATAGATTATTGGCTTTTCCTTATCAGGAGATTAGATTCTGGAGCATCAGAAATATATTGCAGCAGGGAGAGTGTGGTTAGAAAAATAGGCATCATAGCTCAGTGCTGTCACTGGATAGATCCATCAGGTTTAGCATTAACACACACAACCACGTGTGTACAAACAGATTTTTTTTTTGTTGAAAACAAAGTGGAATAATGTATTGATATAGATTAAAGGCACCTCGTGTACAGTAATCTCGCTGTCTTTCTCGTATGCTGTGGTAGGTAAAAGCATGTCGAAATCCTAAGTCACAATGAGGAAAATAATGACAGTATCTCAAGACAATGTCGAACTCTCAAAATGATTGACTAAGTATATATTAAAATATAATAATATAAAATGTAGATACATAGCTATTATCTTATCGTAAATCTTTTGATTATTTTCAGATACTAACTCATTATTTCGAGAGAAAACATTGTCATTATGAATCACATTATCAGTGTTTCCTCCACAGTGGTGCAAAGGGATTTTTACGAGTCAAACATTATGCACGGCCGGACGAGAAGCCACATCGCAGTGGATGTCACATGCTCGGCACAGGTCCATAACATCCACTGAATCTGACATTTGCAAAAGGTGAGGCCTGACTCTGCTCTTTTCCCCTGCTCCTGCTTAATATTTCAAATGCTGCGATCTCACATTGTTGGACAGGGAGCAGGCCTGCCGGTGGAGTGCAGGACCCTGAGCTGAGACTTGAGCAATGACTGACGCCCCAGAACTGCCTGCCTGCTGCACTGTGGCCTGGCAGCGCTGAGCAGATCGATCACGTTTTAGCTGCAGCACTGGCATGGCACTTTTTTTTACAAATACTGTTGAAGAGAGATGAATACCTCCCCTATGCTCACTATTTCCATGATGAATTCTTTCCTGGCAGCATTTTTCTTCACATTTCGTTCTTCTGGCACTTTTCAAAATATTCAGTGCGGCCCAACACCTCAGTGTGCGTTCAGAAAGATGATTATTACGGAATCTGTCTTAATAGAATATGCACCTCGAAATACATTTTCCACTTCTTCCGCAGTCACAGGTTCAATATAATGCAAGATTCAGAGTGTAAGACATATGAACAGTATTGGCTATGGTTTGTCTGATTTATTGTCTTAATAAATGCAATGATTTAAATGAGCCATAAATAATCTGCTGCAGAGCAGTTTGGTGTTAGCGAAGTACAGAGGACTCATTGGGGCCGAGGCAACTTTCTTCTTTATTGGGTCCTATGTTGTATTTTGTTTTGCCTCTACACTGGCAACAGCAGTGATCAGAGGCATTGGTAGAAATTTCTTCAAGGAATTAGATTACATTGATGGTCAAAACTCAAGAATTTGTACACTAATTTAACACAGAAGTGATGACGCGTCATATGTAAATGGTCACCTTCACTGTGACATAATGTTACATAACTCAGGAACAGAAAGGAACATTCTGACCTTATTTCCTGTATCTAGACCAGATGGCAGACCCCCTGAACTGTAGGGCAGTAATTACAGTTTTTGGACTTTAGCTGCTGTGCTTGCATAGTGGTACAGCAGTTAGCTCTGTCCTCTCACAGCAGCAAGGTCGTGGGAGAGTTCAAATCTCGGCCTTGGGCCTCTCTCGCGTCGGTTTCCTCCAGGTCCCGACAGGTTCCCCCTGTCCAAACGTGATCACATCTGGACATGGGGAAACTCTAGATCACCCTAAGGTGTGTGTGCGCGTGTGTGAGAGCGAGTGTGCGTGCGTGTGTGTGTGAGACTTTTGTGACGCACTGGCAACCCGTCATAATGGGTTTAATGCTCCAGTTCCCCAGTGACGTCAGCAAGAACGCGCAGGTAAAGAATATAGATAGATGGATGCAAAGATGGATGGATGAATTGTATAGTCAAAGTGTTATTATATGAATAATATAAATATATTATTTATCAAGTAACACTGTTTTTTGCGTGCTATAGTATTTTTTAGCATATTTAGAGGACAAAGCTTATTGGTTGGAGAAATAAGTAGGGCACAGGATTACATTACTTATTATTGCCCACTGTCAGCATTTATAGAGAAATTAAGCAGTCGGTCAACACCCAGAGAACAATTCATACATTTGTTCATATACAAATCTGAAATTTAAAAAATGAAAATGTATCAAGGGAAAAAATATATAATTACATCAATAGCAGCATTGTCCTTCCCTCGGTGTTGGCTAAACAGTACACTCTTTTTCTCTCTCTCTATCTTTATATCTCTCTATCTATCTATCTATATTCATTATTTCCTGAGATATTGATGGAAATGTCAAAACCTGCTCACAATGTAAAGGGAAGTGATGAAAAAGTTACTGGGTCTGCCACTTTAACATGATCGTCACCGTAATGTAATTGTTGTTCCCTGACCCACGTTACATCCATCCAGCGAGTTTGGTGCCAGTTGGTTCAGTACTGTTAACGTAATGCTTCTGACGAATAAACACACAAACAGGTAAAAACATAATCCTCTTGGCAGAGGTAATTACAGTAAATTAGAAAGTTAAGCTTATGAATAATTAAAACATTTAGTAGCTCAGTAATTTTGTATGAATTTGACAAGCTCATACTGGGACTGTGCAAAGACAGTCCCTGCTAACACGACTCTCTTTGTTGCCGTCTGTTCAGGTTGATGGAAAACAAACGGCCACCGCCACCCTGGTGTAAAGAAAAAGATTGATGAGGCTTAGTTTAAATGGTGTACATTACAAATTAATTGTTGACAGCATCCAAATATTTAGTTTGCTGTGACATGAAACTGTGTGGAGATATTAATGATGTACTTATTCTGCATTCTCCTGGTGTTTGAGTTAAACAGTAAAGACGCTGGCTGGCTGACTGACAGAGAACTCTGTGTCCCATCAATCATAAAAAGAATGCCTTTTTCTCAAACTCTCCTGTGAGTGTCCTCACAGAATTCATTTAAAAGTCAATGTTCTGGCCTTGAGAATTGTCACTGCAGTTATTATTAAGACAAGACAAGATAGGTACTTTATTGATCCCAAGCTGGGAAATTCCGGCATTATCAGTGCATTGTCGCCTGTGTTAATTAAATCATAATTATAATCATGTAAATTCTTATAGCTTAAGTAAAGATCTGATACATGCTGGTAAAGGACATGCATGTGATACTCTCAGCTTCTGACCTCAAAGTTAGCTTAAGGAGGTATTCTAAGTTTATGCTCTTTATGTGTAACATTGATTTAAATTAACTAATTTACGTGTTTGAGTGGATTTTGTCAAATCAATCAAAAGAAAATTAAAAAAAACGACTGGTCGGTAAAACATTTTTACAGCCTGGACTCTAAACAAATGACACTTATTGGTTCCAGCAGTGATGAGCGGTGTAGTGTACTGCACCAAAACAACATTGACCCCTGATGCTAGTTTTTCACAGCTGAAGGCAACTCCCCACTCTTCAAACTCATTTTGCGTTTCATTTATTTACAGATGTGCGTGTTGTGATGTTAGATTACAGCGCACACAGCAGTAGTGTCCACACCTTCAGTGTCCAAGGTCAAAGGTCAGACGAGTCTAGTCCTCTCGGATCAATATCTGATTTCCCAGGAGTGGGTTTAGCTCATCCTTTTCGCACTTAATTTAGCTGAGTAATTATGATTCCATTAGGTTCAGTCTTTCAGATTTAATTTGAGATGGATTTGCAGCAAAACATTTCATGTTGAAACAAAAATTTATGTCAAAGCTCATATTGTTCTGAATGGGCTGTAAACAAGAAGAAAATGTGTTTTTTAATGATCTGACATCTAGTCTCTCCATTTAAGTTAAACAATGTTTTCAATCAGTTCATGCTGACATTTACATATATTTTCCAATTCATGCTTCCTTATTATTCAAAGCAGAGCAGGGTAGGTGAAGAAAAGACTTTCAGAAGCCTGGTCTTTCTTCCTCTGGGTACGGAGGGCAGACTAAACTTAAAGCAGCTGCATTGAGCATTTTACAGCCAACGCCTCCAAACTGAAGTACGTCTCAAACATTCACCAAAAGAAAGAAAAACAAAACAACACCACCCTCGGGCAACAAGCCATGCATAAACAAGTGTATAATAAATTATGCACCATTCATGAATAATTAAATAAAAAAAAAAATCTGAATTGAAGGTGAAGGCAAAGTGAGTAGTGAACAAAATAATAAGGAAGTATATAAAATATTCTCAGTTATCCCAGCAATGCTGTGACTAACCTCACATAATTCCGAAAACAAACAAAAAAACCTCAGTCAACTGATGATCAGGTAAAGTTCGGACTCACAAAGACTTTTTTTCTTTTGTTCGCCTGAAGAAAAGGGCGACCGACACCAAACAATAAGTGCTGGAGAGAAGCGTTCTGAAAGATTGTGGCTGCTTCCAGCACAAAGAAAACTGACTAAAATGGATTATTTGCTTTGAATGCTGACCATCACCTCTGATTAGCTGTTTGGTGCGATCACTGACATGCATTATCTCTTGTTACACAGTCACTCCTGTGGTAAGCCTGTGCAGTTAGCTGCTCTCATATCAAGCCATTTTAACATTTAATCAAAACACACTCCTACCTGTAAATGCATTTTAGTAATCCACAGTAGCATCTCTCTGCCTCCCAATTATATTCTTACTATTCAGAATGGTAACAGAAGATATACATAATAACTCTTTTCCTAGTTACTTCTACACTGAAGAAAGAGTGAAGTATTGTTTTGGGCGTGTCTGTGTGTATTTGCGTCCGTTTTTTTTCTCCCATGCGAGTCAATTTCTAAAATATTAAGACTGTAATTCGTGAACGCTGGACGGATCTTTATCAAACTTGATCTACAAGGTATTATGGATATTCTCTGGGTCACTAGAATTAGAAAGCGTTTATTGTCATTCTACAACTCTTCAATTTGACCCATGATGTCATCTTCTTGCAGTGAAATTCTAATCAAAAAAGGCATTCATGGGTGACTAATCAACCACTTGACCATACAAATCAGAACTAGAACCAATTTGGAGGTCATTTGCCACATTTTACCTTTAAAGGTCAAGGTGAAAATGTTTTGAATGACCATTACTTGGGAAATTGCAAACAGGCCAAATGTCACATTCAACGTTAGGGTGAATGTGGGTGAAGAGACTGCCATCTCTGATTACCTCGTTCAAATTGTATTTCAAGATAGTCAACTTAGATTGTCTTATTTCACGTTCTTCCTTGGACAAATCATGGCACTCTTGCCATTCATCTGCATTGGGCTTTTGGTTTCAGACATGTACAATTTCATTTTTTTAATTCAGAATTCTCACTAGGAAAAACCCAAGTTCTAATGTCTAGCTGCAAACCCATTGTTACTATAACTTTAATATCCAAGAATACATTGTGTGTAGATGTTGAGACTGTAGATGTTGAAGGAGCCTGATCAAAAAAAGCGGAGACATCAGCCATCGTCTCCAAAGTCAACTTGACGAGCGATTGAGTTTCGCTCCCATATGAGGATGTTTTTTCTTCTTGAATTGGATCTGTGTGGTCATATCACGTGCACGCTCATTGTTTCTACAGGTTTTGAGACTGATTAAAACGCCATAGTTTTGAATGAGAGTCCCTGGCTGGTTGGAGGTATTCGCTTGCCTCTGCTCAAACGGCTCTCCTCTCTATCTCTTACCCACTGATTTGTCAGCTCAGACTAAGTCCATCTTGATTAGACACATTGGTGCAGAAAGAATTAATCTCTTAAAAAAAAAAAGATAATTGCAGGTTTTCACTATTCACCCTGTTCATTCAAGTGACTGGTGTAATTGGTTGAAGGGAATTCAACTGTGTAACACTGCTCAGCCAGAGCAGAGAGTGTAAGACACTGACGTTTACTGTCAAGAGAGAAGTACGGTTTTAGTAAGTGCTGAACGACCTCAGCTGATTGAACAATTAATATATATGTTGGAATCAAAAGGGATCTTTTCAGCCTGGAAAATATTCAGGTCAGTGCGATGATAGTGTTAGTTCTCAGAATATTCCTCTGAATTCCTCTGATAAATTAAAAAAAAGATCAAAATCTCAGGAAGATTAAGTAAAAGTTCACCTGAGTAAAGAAAAGTTAATACCTAATCCTAGAATGAAGGAAATTGAAGAAGATAACAGGAAATAAGATTTGAACCCATGCCCAGTGGTTAGGGTTTGAGCTTTATCTCCTGGGAGCTTGATAGCATAGGATTTATGCAAACAAGGCTCAAACAGTGGAACAGCTTCCTGCTGCTGTTTTATACCATCCCCGAGCCTTTTGAATAATCAAATGTGACAAAATAAAATGTTAAGAAGTGGCTCTGATTGTGGGTTAGCCCCCTACAGGTTTAAGATTGTGGTTGGTGTAGCCTAACACTACCAAACCCAATTCCAATTAAACCGATCACAGTCAAATTGGGTGGTGCTAATCCCAAGTATGGTGCCCCTGCATAATTATGTCGGACTCTTGTCCTGAGAGCAACATTTTGGTTAGGGTAAGGGTTTATGGTGAGGGTTAGGTTTCTGGGTCAGGGCTGCTCTCTGTAATGACATCACAAACATTGATTGGCTGAGGCAGCTGTTGTCCAAAGAACCTCTTACGTGCTAATCCCTGTGCAAAAAAGAGAGAGGTTGAAAGAAAACAGAGATTGGTGTAGTGGCTAGCGCTGTCGCCTCACAGCAAGAAGGTTCTGGGTTCAAATCCAGTTCGAACCAACCAGGGCCTTTCTGTGTGGAGTTGCAGGTTCTCCCCGTGTATGCGTGGGTTCTCTCCGGGTACTCTGGCTTCCTCCCACAGTCCAAAGACATGCAGAACAGGGTTAGGTTAATTGGTGACTCAAAATTGACCGTAGGTGTGTATGTGGCCCCTGCGATAGGCTGGCGACCTGTCCAGGGTGTACTCCGCCTCCGTGACCCTTAAATGGATAAAGCGGTAGATGATGGATGGATGGATGAATGGGCAGAAAGAGGAAGAAGAGGACAATATTGTGTGAGACACGGCCAATGGCAGGCTTGTACCTACAGTCTACATCCGGTGAGGCAGACTATATGGTTGGACCTACTGGCACTGAGAATAAAATTGTCACATGTTGTGTTGGTTTTGTTTCAGGTCCAAATAAGATAATGGAGTGTAATCCAGAAAGTGTGGTTTGAGAAAGAGATTGATTGATCTGTTAGCTTGATTGATGTGCATAGTAGTTTATGATATTGGAAATGTCTTAAGTCGAATAGATATATCCTGGATGATGTTTCAACGCAAGAGCAGAAATGTGAGCCACGTTCAACATTTTTCCATCCAGTGATGATGTTGTTTTTGCCAAATCCATTTGCATTGGCAACCACTGCTGTGCCAACACAGTGGCCTGAGTGAAATGAATTAGGGTACATTATTTGTACGTATTGCCATTCGAAAAATGAGCTCCCTGACAGGTTAATCTCTGGGCACATGAAATCCTTTTGAAGATTATATTTCTTGTTGTTTTAAGAAAACATCAAGTTATTGGAAACACATCGAAGCTGCTGCGGTTTGTGGGTGTGCGCCTTAGGTATGTGACTGCACACACCCGTCTGGGTCAGTGCGTGTCAACAACGTTAAAAAACTTTTTCCATTACAAGTTTAAGGCGGGCAGAGATGGAACAGAAGTTGAACTACCAGAGCGCTGCATTAACTGAGACGTTGCCATTATAACCACATTGGTAGAACTATATCATTTATCTGTCAACACACCCAAAAACCAGTGGAGTAAGACGCCGTCGCCAGGGTTTATATGCACCTTGACAACTCCGTAACAAAAACAACTGTCAGCGGGGAGGATTCTGTGAGCACTTTTGCGTAGAGCAAAACATTGGAGAGCTCTGTCACTCAATGTCAAGTTGTCCTCCTGTCCTCTGCATCTGTGTCTAAATGATTTGGTCAAGCAGCTGCTCTGTTTTCTATCGCTTTGTGATGGGGTTCTCAGCAGTTGTCCTGTGAGTGATAAATGCTCTTTGAGTCCCCCCCCCCCCCCCCGTGTCTCTCTGACCAGTGGACTTCTTAGCCAATCTCTCTAGAAAGATGGTCTCTGTGTGTGTATGTGTTAGAGAGAGTGTGTGTAAGAGAGAGAGACAGGATATTCATGTATTCATGGGGGATGATTACCCAGCAGGGGATCTGGAACATTTAGATGGTCCCCCTGTGGCCTGCAGTGACGGACTAGCCATTCTCGTCCTCCCGTTATCTGTTTGTGATAAGATTCAACAGTTGTTGAAAGATTTGGAAAAAAAAAAAAAATGACACTCCACTCCGACAATTGATGGATTGTGCGGTTCTGTATAGGAAGCTTGATTATATTGTGTAACCAGGCCAAGAGAAGAGGCCAGAATTTCACAAGTCTATAGTCCTCCATGTGAATTGCCCTCATGTAAACGGGAGGTTAGCGAATGAGGGATTGTGCTATTTAGTTAAGTGAAATATCCAAAACATCCATTAATCATTGGGTGTGGATGCTTGATTTTTTATGTCTTATGATATTTGTTCAGAACAAATGTAATATATTCAGGTCATTAATTATCTCAAACTATTTCAATGTATATAGGAACAGTATAGGGATAGTAAATTGTTTGGCCTCTATACAATACAGGCTATCATAAGATGCTTATTGATTCTAGGCAGACACATTTATCATTGGTATGCATGCCTAAGATATTGATGAAGTTTTACTCTCCACTGCTGAGGTGATTTGCATTGAAAATCTAATTTCATGAAGGTCAAGATAATTCATTTCAAAAGGAATAGACACTCTTTACGTATTTGTTTAATGGAATATGAATCACTGCATACCTGAGAAATGAATAGATGCACTGGTGACATTTCCAAGATCTGTTTTTGTGGTAATAGCATAATTTGGAATTGATAAATGGCCTGAACCTTTAATGGAGTAAAAAATAAGGTCAAAAACAACTTAAGCATCATTTACTATTTTCATTGTTTATTTGTCACATATGGTTTTATAAATGATCAATGATCAAGTGTCACTCAGGTACTGTATGTAGTTGCCTCTATGGGAACGGGAAAAAAGGCACAGAAAAGTAACATCTTACGGTGTCAATCATGCAAGATAATGGTGCATTAAGATATGGATAATAGATTGTTAGTATAAAGTTCAGGAATAATTTCAAGGGCAGGCTATGTCTCCATCTTTTCTTTTCTTTTTTTAAAGAAATGACATGGAGAAAAAGGATTAGGATTTAGCTGGCATCAAAATTCCCTCTGCTCAAAGCAACAGTTAACATATAAAAGAATTAGACCCCAATCTAAATCAATAATCAATTATTTTTGCTTCATTTTTAATTCGTCCAATGAGTGATATTAAGAAGATCAAGGACATATGGCCCATTAAATTGTGTCTCCCCTTTTTATTTTTATAACATTGATCAAGTGCATTTGACCACTTTATCAAACGTTTTTGAGTCTTGCCCTCCTTTCAACAAAAATAAAATCAATGCCATCTCAAATAAAATCCAGTTACGAATTCAAATACATTATCCTACTCTGACTCAGTCAGGCACAGTTCCAAGATAACAGAGGATTACTCCCTGCCCCAGAATAATGTAAAGCACCAAAGAGTCATGATGCTGATGTACTCTTGTGCAGTTTGTCCGCCTCTTTGATCTTGCCTAATAATTTACTTTTACAAACCTAAATATTAAATTAAAATGCAGGCAACTTTCATTCATTTAATCATTTTTATAATTCAACATTTAAGACAAAGAAAGTGATTTCAACAATGCCAGCAAATAACCTCACTGATGGAACTGAAATGGAACATTTTATTGCCTTGACCGATGTGGTGAAATAAAATGCTTTCTCCAGAATGAAAAAAAGAAAAGAAAAGAAAGGGGTTTCGAAGCAGTTATTAGACAAAAGGAGTAGTGGGAATAAAACAATAACACTGTCACTTGTACAGGGTATTGGGCTGGACTTCATCGAGAGAGGTGAAGGGAACACGTATTTGTTCAGCATTGAGAGTAGATCAAAGATCTTGTATAAATGACACCCTAAGGAAATTCATTTATACAGTTAAATCAGTCCACGTTCTGCACATCTGTTTGTCACGGTGCTCTTTTTTTTCATCTCACAAACAAGTTGCAAGAATGATATATACAGTATGACAACATGATTACATACAAAATGTGTAATGCATACTGAAGAGCCTGTCAATTACATATAATTGTTTTATTTATCCTTTGGAATTTTTGTATGCCTTAATAGATAATAATAATAGTTAAGGTGGACATGAATTGTGTGGAAAGAGTGCACGTAAATGGTCCAGCTGGCCGGGATCTGCCCTTACCACTCAGCTATTGGATCGCCCCAACAATTACATTTCTTAAAACAGAATAATCTGCAGGCAAATTTAATTATATGGGATTGGTGTGGATTATGCAGAAAACAAAGGAGGGAGTGAAATGTATTATGTGCAGATTACAGTAAACCCCATAATCTGTTTGTCCTAAATGGGCTTTGTTGGAATCCAACCAGTGTTACCCTCTGAATTAGATTCTATTTGTGGTGGTACAGAAGCTGACAGCGCTGGGTCAATAAATGAATTATGACCATAGTCTATATAATGTCTTCTTTCTCTACTTTCTGGCAAATATAATAGAAATAAATACATTTATATATAATTGAGCAATATTAAGTTTACAGCTCCATTGCTCCACATTTGGTCAAACAAATAAGAAATGCCTAAGAAGAAACAGACAGTGGCAGTAAAAATGAGGGGAGTGAATAAAGGCACTTCCCATAGTTCTACAGTACAACATATCTCTACAATTAGATAATATTTTTTATCCATTTGATTGAGAAAAAAATATTGAAAAAACTATATATGGAGGTCAATGTGGATATTGTGGGGGAATGTCATCTGTGCCTCTGGGACGTTGTTTCACTGATTCAATATCCGGCTCTTACTGTTAAGGCTAATCTAACATAACAGTATGAAAACCAAACTATGCTGGTCTTAGAAAAAAACAAAAACATGACTATTGAACTTAATCAATGCATGCTGTTGAAAATATGCAGACCTACAGCTGGAAAAAACATGCAATTTGACATTTTCAGTATGAGTGGTTCACCCTTAAGCACACACACACACCCACGTTGTGGAGAATTCAGTGACTGAAAGAGATAAGACACTCTACCTCCCTAAAGTTAACATGGTGGACATACATTCCTAACATGCCGCAACTGTTACCTGGCCTGAATTTATGTTCCAGTGGGTATAGAAAAACAAGCCTACTGAAATACACACTAGGGCTGAATGATTTAATCGTTTTCAAATTGAACTCACGAGTAAGTCACTAACTAGTATAATCGCTGCGGGAACACATTTATGCTTTCTGTTTGCCCAGTGGTACCCGTGAATTCTTCTTTTGTTGGGGATGGCTCAGAATGGCTGAGTGGGAGGCTTAATAACTGGTACTGACAGGCAGGTGTATGTCAGCTCTGAGTTACGTTAACTGGAGGAGGGCTGGCGTCGCATGTTCAGGAGGCTACTCATGTCTGTGTTAAGTACACTTGAGCAAGGCACTGAACCAATAGAAGTGCTCCAGGGGCATAGTGAAGTGGCCGCTCCTACAATGATAACTTTTACACATATCAAGGCATTTTAACACAGTTTGAAATAAAGACAGATGAGTCAGTGAACGTGGCGCCATAGTGCATGGATCACGTTAAAGCACACCAGCACACTGACCAACATACTTTTTAAGAGCCTTAATAGGCACAAGTGAGGGTGATATCGCACAGCACTGTATGCAGCCAATAGCTCTCTGCGGAAAAACACCATTAGCAGTTGGCTGCTCTTCAGCAGGGTTTTGGGTTCAAGGAGATGCAAGGCAGTGCCAACATCCTGATGGGTAATCTGACATGACAATATTATCGCGTAGGAGGGCACTGTTGGCACTTTTCCCCTGCCCATCCCCGCTCCACTCAACTCTGCTCCATTACCACACACAAAGCGGAGATTGGTCTCTTTGTGTAAGTTCCCATCGACAAGGCATGGATGGAGAGGAGCACGTGAGAGGGAGAGGGGCAGTGAGAACCGTGACACAGGCGGGCTGATAAAGAGAAGAGAGGAAGTGCAACACAGTGACAATTGATGGGAAGAAAACTTGTCCTAATGGGCTTTAAATATTGCATTTGCTGCCTTGAGTTAGTTTTGCAGAGCACTCGGATGACCTCAGTTATTCCACATAATGTAAACAAGAACTTTATCAGTAATGTTTGCATAATGCATACATTTGAATTTTTAAGTGTGACTAAATCCTCCGTGTTTTGTGCCTGCCAATTACTTGTGGATTTATTTTGGGTTTTTTTGTATTTTTTTGGCTGTTTTTGTCTGGCTTCCATGGCATAAGCTTGGACAACCCACAGGGCTGATTCAATATACTTCTCATTTCAAGAGTATGGGCCAAAGCTATTATGCTAATTTAAATTTTGGAATAGACTTTTGGATTTGACCCAACATCAACAGACAATTTAGTGCCATTTCAGGACAAGTCACTGTCTCTGGATACTATTGAAAAAGGCATGATAAAGAATACTAAGGAGGATCTTGAATAATAATAATAATAATAATAATAATGATGATAATAATTTTAATGATAATATTAATAATAGATTGAGCTTGTCTATTGCTACGATTGATGCAATGATATAAAGAGGGTAAAATCGCTCATTTAAATAAGCCTGCTCAAAATAGTGGAGAGCTTCATTAATCTTCATGTCATTCCCAAGGATAAATGGGAGAAGTAATTAGAGCTAATAGGAATTTCATTTTCCTCTCTATTTTTTGGAGTTATTATTCACTATCTGCCGGTAATGGGAAAAAAAGAGAGGGGGAAAGAAAGGATTGACGGATTGCATAGAATATAGCATTGGGTTTATGACAGAATGAGGTTCTTAAATGGAAACATTACTGTAATAGCTCAAAGTAAATATGTAACACTATGATTACTGCAGGGTGTACAAACATATTTAACAGGATAAAGGAACAGATTAAGCATATATTTTGAATGTATTCTTTTATTCAAAGGTATGCCTTCTGCCTAGTAGATGACTACCAATAGAAACAAGCAAAATACAAAAGCTCTGTGCAAATGAATGTATTCAGATGAAAAAGTAAGCACACCAGTTCCTTAATAAAGCCATTTTTTAAACTATCATCACTTCTTCATGGTACTAAAGAATGGCCGTATCCCTTTCTACGTGTGATCTGTGCACAGGTGAAAAAAGTAGATTAAAAAGTCACCTCACATTAAAGTAAGCTGCTGGTAAAACATGCGTAATTGTTAGACTAAAAAGAATGGTCTAAATCCCCAACAAATAATATATTATAATACAGCTCATCAACACCTAAATAGTTTGTGGACTTTTTACCATTACCAAAAGTCATATGTTTTCACCCACGTCTGATAATTTGTTTATTTGTCAGCACGATTACCTAAAAAGAATCAGACTGATTTTCTTTTTCAATCTTAATTGAATTAGGCAGACTCATTGAGATTAAGATCTATTTTCCAAGAGAGACCTGAGAACAAGAAATAATCACACTAACACAATTAACAAAAGAAAGGCTTGACCATTATAAAATAAAATGCAATACAATGAACTGAAAAAAACTAAAACTGGAACCAGGTCTGCCAATGTACAGTAAATGCATGCATTAGGGACATCTAAGGTTAAGTACTTACTGGATCCTAGACACTAGACTCAACAGATGAGATGTGAGGTTGTTTGGAATCATCAACAGTATGTGCATTATACATGAATGATGTGATGTGGCTATTTCTTCTTGGCTTTAGGGAGGATCCAGCCCACCCTGTGATACAGAGAACAATGAGTGCAATCATTTGTGGCGCACACTAGGCCTCATGCAAAAACCCTTCGTACAAACAGATTGTTGCTATATCGTGCGTACAAGCGATTTAGGAGAACTTCCCGCATTCAACATCTTTCGCGTATTTGATGATTTCTTTCAAGTATCAAAAAAATTTACGGTCCAGACCTGTCGTAGGAGTCACGTAAGTTCGTCTGCTGTTAATCAAACCAAGTTTTTCCACTTCTGAGACGTTTTTTCATCACTTTGAAGCAAATATATGCATATTTAAATTAAATTAAATGTAAAAAAAGATATATATATATACATATATTTCACCTTTTTTATATTAACATTATTCTGTTTAATTCAACAATTCAATTTATAATATAATTCTACATGTATTCATGTACCTGTTTACATTGTTGCGCAATGGCGAGGGGAGCACACATCTTTGGCAGTTGGATTGCATGTTGCGAATGGAAGCGCGGAGTTGTTGGCTTGACACGTCAGTTGTTTGTTGTCACCATGCAAACTTTTTTCACATCATTTACCTAAAATTCTCTGAAATTAGCTTAGAACATCTCTGGTCAACCTGCAGACGAGACAAGAGCATCATACAACAAGAGTTATATGCGCACTGGTGCTCTGGTAAAGCGCACAGTTGGTGATGTGAGGACAGGTGGGTGTGCCACACAGTTGGTGCTAAACTGCTCTATACATACCAGAGAAGAAATGTTAAATAATTATATCATTCTGCATATTGTATAATATTGCAATGAACGAAGATGAACTGAGCCAGCACCGGCTAAAACATGTGCAACATTGCCGAATAGGTTACGTCATTTTTCATTCATATCAGTGACGGTGACCTCAGCTAGACCTCCCTGCAATAATCGATCACCTCGCTGTGGCGAGTGTTATTTTTTTAATGAACCATTTTCATATCGATGCATTTCCTCATTATTTCTGTGACAGTGCAACTCACAGGTGACAGTATTAACAGGTCTGCTTTAGTCCGTCACTTAACTCCTGCTGACGCTGCTGAAGTAAAGACTTTCATTTATGGATCTCCTGAAAACAGAACTTCAATTTCCGATCTCATAAACTTCTTCTGCTGTTTTAATGAATGAACTCTTTTTGACACGAGGCAGGAAGCGAAACCGTATTTGGCATTTTTGGGGCATTGATTATGCTAATTTGCGATCCGCGGGCATGCATCTTGTTTACGCACGCAATTTGCAATTTTTTTTCTGAAGATAGAAGCGTTTGATGAATCTGACGTGGTGTGTTCATATGAACTCACGGTACGAACAGATGTAGGAGAAATGTAGGATGAGAATACGAACATGTTCTTGCATTAGGCCCAATGATACGTAGGGATTTAAGTGCTGTAGTGTTGCTGGGGCAGCATGATAATACAGAACATCACCATATTCAAGGGCAGACATGGAGGTGGACTGCACATCAGTTTTACCATTGGAAGCAGACACATCATTGAATATACTTTATACTTTATAAAATTATAAGATTTTTCAAATGTTTGAATTGAGTGTTGAACATGAGCCTTGAATGATAGTATACTGTCAGGCCTTGGTAACTGTACAATTCAACAAGAGCAACATCGGTGCCATTTAAAGTTCTAAAGGCAGAAATTGCTGACTGATATTAATTGGATTTAGCCTTACTGATCATCCTGGTGCAGATGCTCCCTAGTTGCCTAAAGGTTTGCCAGTTAAGAGTCCCACTGGATCTAGCATTGGATGACCAGGGTTTGGAGTTGTGGGCTGAACAAACGAGTCAATCTGAGTGGCTGTGGCAGAGGAGGGAGAGCGAGTCATTCCCAACCAGAAGGTCGGTGCGTCGATCCACAGGCCCTCCGGTCTACATGCTGACGTGTCCTTGGACAAGACAATGAACCCCAAACTGCCCCAGTAGTTTGGTGTATAGAAGCGCTGTATGAATGTGTGTGTGCGTGTAAGGTGGTGAATGTGACTTTTACTTTAAAGGTCTTTGAGTGATTGTTACGACTAGAAACAATACAGTCCATTCAGCAGCTGGATCAGTAATAAAGAAAATGTGCCAGGTTGTGTGACAGAAAAACCAAATGTTTGCTGAGCGCAGTTTTGCCTCCACCCGGTTTGGATGAACGCCATCGCCTCTATATAACTGACTGGTTGGGACAGAAGAGATTGAAATTGTCAAAAGATGAGTTACTGTGGGTGGCGCGGGCTGATGAGAGCCAGGTGTGCAGAGACAGTAGCTTGATGAAATGCCAATTTTGACGGAACTTCTGATGGATGAGCACAACGCAAATGCATGCGCGCAACGATCATAAAACTTTTGCAAGGTAGGGCATCTTGTGAGATTTTTGTCAATTTCTCCAAAAATTCTTTTCATAAAAAAAAAACCCAGTCACTTTTAGGATTGTTTGGCCTTGGTATGCACTTCACTGAGTGCAGTCCCTACATTTGATTACACATTTTCTGTCAAAGAAACTCATTCTTATGACTAAAGGGACAATTTCTGTTTGCCAGACTGTTATAGAAAAACATTCTTGCAACTTTATGGTTGTGTTTTGAATCTGTGATCAGCTTTGAAAATCAGATGTTGGATAGTGAATACGCTTGCTCTTCCTTGGCTCACCAGGTACCCCAGATATGCCCTTGAGCAGCGCACTTAACCTCCAGCTACAGAAGGTAAGAGCTGCTCAGTGGACAACTGCAAAAGACCTGCAGATATATCGGGCTGTTTCCAGGTGTCATTAAACACTCCTGTGTGAATTTCAAATTAGGCCGTGCTGAAACCAACACACTTTCTTTATCCATTCCTTATCCCTAGTTGACAAGCATTTGGACTCATTAGAATTGTTTGTTTGTCATTCATTGAAGGACATTAAACCTAACATGTAAAATGGTGACACGCAGTGTCATTGATAGAGCAACACGGGATGAAATTTAATGCACCATTTTGATGAAGTAATATTATTTCTTTGAAGGTGCGCTGGGACTATTCAGACTAACTGAAGAATTAGTCAGAAGCAAAGTAGTGGTGCAATTAATGGAATGACATGTCTCCTGTAAATTCATCCAGTAACATCAAAGCATGTGGAATATGTCTGATATCCACAAGATATCTTGACCTTGCCACAGTATGAAGGCATATAGTCATTACAATATAATTGAACGATAGTTTTACGTAGGTCATGCAAGCGTCTTAAAACTACAATCTTTTCTGCCAGACGTAACCCAGTTATAATCAACAACAACCCCATCCATTCACCCATAAATTAACAAAACGATCACGTTTTGTAAAATTTTACCGCTTCTGGACAAAATTTGAAATCTGTCAGCCTTAGCTCCATAAAATCTCGATGGACTTTATTTCGTCTACATCTGATTTCATGCTGTGTCTGGAGCCATATCTGCAAAGTATATCTTGGAGCAAATGAGAATTTCACTTCAACAATTTCATATTGAAAAATAAGGCTTGCTAATGTCACATACGGAGAGTAAAACATGCAACCAGTGTTTTAATACACTGGGGAAGAAACAGTATACATGTGGAAAATAAGGTGGTTGTAAAGTAAAATCACATTTGTGTGGATGTGTTTGTGTTGTTAATTTTAGATCAGTTCAATGAAAAATCCAAACAAACCATAGTTTATTTTTTCTTGCAATTACCGAAGTTCTGTAATGAAGTTTGGTTCAGACGGAGAGACTTGAGGCAGGCTTCTGACACCACTGCAAACCTCACACTTTTAATTGCACTGAGAGGAGTTTGCAAATTACACTTTTTTTTGCAGAGTTAATTACGTTTTTATGATTAAATATCATTCACATTGGAGCTTAAACATTTTCCAACACGGCTCTGTCGCAGTGAGCACAGATAATAGAAATGAATAACACAACTCACCAAATAACCAGCAGAACAAGTCGTCGGGCTGTATTCCACACATAGTCAGTGTCTCAGAGACCTTTTTCTGTCTCTTGTTTACATGCATTTGCAGAAAAAAATGTGATCTCGTTATTCACTGGGGAGAAAGGAAGAATTATGAGCAGCGGGCCAATGCTCCGTAGAATTGGTTAAAATCCCATTTTCTAACACACGGCAGCTCCCAAAGCACCATACTTTAATTTTCAGAACCCCAGTGCCTATCCATCACCAGAATCAGAAAGATGATTTACAAGGCCTCCATAAGACCTCCAGGAATTCTACAGGTGATAAATTAACTGGGAAAAGATCCTTTTCTCATTCCCTAAGGATCCCACACTAAATGCCCTGATTCCACAAGGTCTTGTGTTATTTTAAATCCAAGACTTTGTGTTAAAGGTGACACATTATGCTCATATTTAGTTTCATACTTTTAATTTGGGTAACCATTTGAAAAGGTTTATATGATCTAATGTTCCAAAAAGGCATCAGTGTTCTTATGCTGCCCATTCCTGCAGCTCCTCTTTTCACCCTCTGTCTAAAATGCCTGGATATCTTTTAACCCCCTCCCCCTCACGATAAAACCCTCTGATTGGCTAGCTGATTGATTGGTCAACCGATTAAAAAATTTGTATGATGTGTATAACGCCCCTTCACCAGAGAAGTAGAGATTCTCAGATTGCACGCGGGGTTATCCCAAAAGGATCCGACTTGTCACATCAGAGTGGGAGATAACTCTGAACCAGATGTTCAGAGCCAGGCTGTAGGGCTTGGCCAGTTCACCTAAAAAAGGGTGGTCCTTTTGTGTCTGAAAAAGTGATTTATGCATAATATGTCACCTCAAAATGAATGCAGCTGACAAGTGTCACCCGCAATTCCATCAAATAGCCATTATTTGAAGAGGCTTGATGAATCACCAAATTTGATAATGCTGCAATTATTTAAAAAAGAAAAAAACAATGTGTCAATTGCTGCCTTATAAACTAAAAAGCTTACATCTTACCGTAGGATGTAAGGAAAACATACTACAGGCATCCTCCATTAAGATACAAATGCAACTGCTGCCAATGCAAAAGTGCAGGAATACAACAATTCATCACGCACCGAAGCTCCAGAAATAAGTCATCTAGTTGTAGATTCTTTTTGGGGGGGTGCCGCCGCCGGGTAGCCTGGAACACGTAATTTCTGAGGAGATTGAGTAATGGTGTGGTCGTAGTACATCTACACTTAGTAAGCCCTCCGAAAGGGTGTGTACAAGAGACAAACGTTGAGTCGCAGTGCAGTAGGTTTGGAGAATCGGAGACACCTCTGATATACATACATCTTACACATAACTAATACATTTTTATCACACAATCTACAGCTGGATTTATGTTTCATGTTTAATAGTCATTGCAGTGTTGGGTGTTCACACATTCCATGCCTTGTTTTACTGCATGTTTTTGTAATCCGACATTGTATATCATGAGCAAAGGAGTAATCTATGGGAATGACTCAATGCATTTTTATATATATAATGTTTTTTTGTTGTTCTTATGCAGAAGGAATGTGTTGGTGGTTGATTACCACTGAGGTAATTATGAGGATATCACAAGTGTTCTGTCACAGTGTGATATTTTCTTTTTTCTTTTTTTTTTGCTGCCCATAAATGTGCATAAGCTTCTTTTAGCTGTTCTCACATCTGTACAGAGCTGCAATGAGGAATAATTTTCTGTCACCACATCTAAAACCTCTTTGCTCACCTCAGCAGGGAGGGAGATAGAGAGAAGGTGTGAGAGAGAGAGAGAGTGAGTGAACGAAGAAGGATGATAACCGCTATTATGAATTTCAACCAAAAAGAGATTAGGCCGCATTCATCCAGACTAGAGAAGACTATAGGGAACGACTTCTTCAGAAACTCAAGCGGCATTGTGAGAACTGAACCAAAAACTAAAATATATTCAGAATTTACATATTGAGTATTTTCACATACTTGGATATATTTCAAGCATCTATCTGGTCATGCACATGATTGCACAGGTTCTATGACTTTTATGTGACACAGAATGTCTTGCCCTTCTGATGTTATACTTTCAGACTCCATGCTGTGACACAACTATTTTTTGAGTAATGGCTTAATACCTTAATGAGCTGTGTGTGTGTGTGTGTGTGTGTGTGTGTGTGTGTGTGTGTGTGTGTGTGTGTGTGTGTGTGTGTGTGTGTGTGTGTGTGTGTGTGTGTGTGTGTGTGTGTGTGTGTGTGTGTGTGTGTGTGTGTGTGTGTGTGTGTGTGTGTGTGTGTGTGTGTGTGTGTGTGTGTGTCACTCCGAGACAGCTTCTGATGGGATTCTATTTAGCCCACTCAGCGATATATTTCCTACTCTTTTCCGCCCCTCGTACTCTGTTCCTTCAACTACTCATCTAGTCACGCACACAGTTTGTATTCTATCGACAACTTGGGGGTGCTTGAAATGTGTGGGTCTTCATGAACAATGCCACCACATTTCACAGTTTTCTATAAGCACCGGCTGCGGCCCAAATAGCTGACCAAACGTTGAAGCCAAGCCTGCTCCTTTATAACTGGATTTTTCCTCAAATAAGTCCTCAAATTTACCACAACTACAGGAGATAACAGGCCTTTAATTGAGGCTGACTTGTATCAGGGAAAATACTTTTGCTCCCCTTGTTTGATAAGTATAATTGGCCATTTTTTGGTACAAAGCCTTCTTCTCTCTGCAGTAATGCAAGCTACACACACAATCTAACTCAAACACACACCCAGCCACACCCATCCACCCACCCACACACCCTGCTGCATTGGAAGAGTGACCCTGGTGACTCAAGATAACCTGAGGTGACAGAAATACAAGTCATGTGTCGTTTAAAGTGATTATGTTAGTTTCTTAGTATTCTTGATAATTACATTTTATTTAATAATATTGTTTATTTTATTGACATGTAAGATTTGTTTCCATTTACACATCATAGAGTTAGTAGTGACTTTCCTGTTTTGGACATTAATGTTGCTAGTTAGTAGTCATGTCAGATGCTCCAAATCCTGTTTTCAAAATAAGATATGATGAAAGAACTTCCTGCAGTAATATACATGCACATGATCAGGTATATATGTATGTCCACATCATACATTTTATTTATAGTTTACAATTTTGGTTGAGTTATTTTCTCCTACTGGGGTGTGAATGTTTATTCTTCTTTTTTCTAATAACTCATCCTCATCAACAAAAATTCACTAAATGTTAAGAACCAGCTTACCCATTGAATAATGCAATAATTAAGATCAGTGAATATGATTGAATAGTGGCATCACAATGTACGAAAGTTACTAAATTTGGGCTTTAAAGGACATCAATTTAACTCAAGGGGACATTTCCCCTGGACCCCGTTAGCTGGCAACCTTTTCCTACTGGCTGGCTGCTCCACGTTTCTTGTTCAAAGCCACTACCGGAATCTCCTTCAGGGTTCACTTAAGGCGGCATTCATCTCTTAAGTGCTCTGATGTGAATTATGAGTCTTTGCAGCTGTCATTGTGGGTCAGTAAAACTCCTGACAGTATATGAGTACAAAGTTGCTCTGACCACAGGGGACTTAAAACAATGGCATCAAAATGGCAGTTCTTTGTTGTGTGATAGTGAGCCACCAAAGGGACCAAAATATTAAGGAGGTCCATTATGAAACTTGAAATTGGTTCTGTCTGGCTGCTTGACCCTTTGACTTTGCTTTCCATTTTCAGATTGTCCTAGAGAGTGTAGATAGGGAGGCTGGGCTTTAGTTCTCTAATGAGGTTACTCTGTATGCCTTGGTTTCTGTGAGAGCCTTGCCATTAGGAAAACAACCCTGTATCCCACTGCCATGGTTATTGTGTTTTTGGTCTGGTTATTCTGTTTGTTGGTACATCTCAACTGAGGCTCTAAAAAATAAAATAAAAAAATTAACAACATTACTTTACATTATAATAGTACTTAGTTATAATAGATCATAAAACGGGTAGCTCAAATCAAGCGATGTGATTGGTTCATAGCCGTGGTATAGTGACGGTATACCACGGCTATGACGTTGAATCAGTTTGCACAGGTCCGTATCACTCCGCGACTGAGGAAGTAATGACGCAAGTAGACGTGAGTAGCGGCGGAGTGAATGAAGAAACTCACGAGAGCTCAAAGCACACGGTGAGGTTGAATGGTTGTAGTTCTGGCGTGGACTACGGCCCACAGTAGCCTGTGAACTTAAATTGCCAGCGAACCCAGCTACCTGCTCGTAGCCTTCTTTCTGAGGAACGCTTCAAACCATTACATGTCAAGATTAGGTGATTATGACAGGACGCATGGTATGTATGTCATAGAATGTTTTAGTGCGTTCCCTAAAGTGCAATATGAAACCTAAATTAACTAGATCAAATGTTTGCCATGTAAGAAAGTCATGAACCAATCAGGTGTGAAAACGCCCTTAGTTCACACTCACATCAACCCTACTTCTTGCCGTGGCAAGCAGCTCTTTTAAGCCAATAAACCAACCAAGATGTTACCTGCAGTACAAAATAGCCAAGTAATTGACTTGCTTGAGAACAAAGTGGAGTATTTAGCTGCTAATGAGTGACTGAAACTGTTAATTAACAGGCTCACCAAACACGAACTAATTTATAAGCTATTAATATGTTAACGCATTGGAGCTTATTTTTCTACCGTCTATGATGCTTGACCATTTGACTTTGTTGGCCTTTAGTTTCCTTATGTGGCTACTCTGGCCTTGGTTCTGTTTTTTTTCTGGGTTTCTGGAGGAAGTACATCCAGACATTAGCAGGAAAAAACTGAACCTGTCAAAACCACCTGATAATGCAATGCATTTTTTTGGGTGCTTACCACAATCTTTGTTCGGATCGACCGCTGTTGACCGTTCACTGTCCCAGTGGCCAATAGTCGGCTGACTGAGTGACTGTAGCAAGTCGATTCTTCCCTCACCCTCATTCCTCTCGCATAATTATTTTTCTGACATTTCACTTTTTTCAGACTTCAGTCACTTTTAGCTCATCATCTGCATCAGACATAATTCTTGGCTGCTTTACAGATTTTCTCAGTTTAATTCCTCCGCTGAAGACGCTGGGAGATGCTAATAACTTTCTAATAACTTGTATTCACAGAAAATGTCATTCCAGCGTTGAGAAGCTTAAACTGGACCAACGTTAGACATTTAAGGAGCATAAACTCTGAAAGACTGACTGCAGATGGACTCAAAAAAACTTGTTAGCTTAGCAACATCAGGCTACTAACGACCCATAATGCAACATCCTGCAAAAGACTGTAGTTACTGCAGTGCTCGCTACATTCAAGAAGAATATCTATAGCAGTGGATTAAGAAAGGAAATAAATTGTTCATTCTTTTTGTTTTTCCAAAGGAAATTTGTGTCTTCTCCCTTTCTTCAGGTTGTGAGAAAAAGAATAATTGTATCCTCCATAGTGGAAGTTTTGCATCACGCCGTTTTTACTATTAATGGAAAAATAAAAAGGGTAATATAGGATGTCCAGATTAAGGGGCTTGTAGCGTGGTGATCCGACCATAAACAGTCCACCTACATTACAGCCTTTACCCATTTCTGTTGAGGTCAAAAACATTTTTAATCAATATGTGGTTTATGGAATACATAAACACAAGGCATTTTATTTATGTATTTATTTTGCTATGAAGCCCCCTGCAGGAAGGGAATTCTGTAATTTCCTCTGTCAGTGCGCAGGATGCTATCATTTAATTTGCAGTGGAACATTTGTATGACTGGGATGGCTATGGAATGTATTCTTTTATCTGAAAGTTGTTTCAGGTCATATTAGCTTGTCTCTCAGCGTCACATACAGTATATTTCTCTGTTCTATGTTTGCTCATTGGGGGATTGCTTTGTATTAGTTAAGTAAAACAAGGCCATCAGTGCAAAAGGGAATCATTACAATGGCTGAATCAGATAACTACATTGATATTTTGGTGATGCTATTGGATGTAAAGCTATGTAGCCTTTCTGTGCCTTTAGTGCAATATTTGGTAAGACTGATCTTCTGCTCTGCAAAAACATGTTTCACACATTATTTGTGAGAAAGCATTGTTCTTCTGTTCTAATTAACGGTATCACAATTATGCCAAAAATAAACCCAAGGACTGATTTGTTTTAGGCATGTGGAGATAGAAAAGGGTAAAAAAAAAAAAGACAGATAGATAGATCTTTGGATAGAACACCCAAGTCTGCAGGGAGAGATACCCTGAAAACCTGCATAAATTACTACAGTATATTGTACACAGAAATCTCTCATCTCTCTGTATTACGTGACCTAATTTCCTTATACCTGGGGGACCTGGCAGCATGTTTAACTCCTCCTCTGTCTCATACTCCAACACTCACGTAGTGGGGAAAACGCTGCAGCAAGAGCACAGCACACAGAGAACAGGGACTTTGAGGACCTGAGGTAAAACGCAGCTCAGCATGGGTCAAAATCTGGTTTCAGTGTGGTGAGGCGGCAATGTCACGAGTGAGCTTTTCAAAATGCCGGTGTCAAAAATGTCTCAATCTCAAGTGATCACCTGTGTGTATGATGTGGATTATATGTTTGCGTTCAGTAACATATCAAGTCATCAATAAAAAGATGTTAAACATTCAACGGATTTCTTTAAACTTTTTAGAGTGGAAGATCTTCTAGCAACAGATCGACTGGAGTTTTTATATCATTATGATTAAAACACTACGGCATTTCTTTTTTTATGTTTATAGTAAATGGACTGTATTTATATTTACCAGTCTTATTGACCACTCAAGGCGCTTTACAGTACAAGTCCCATTCACCCACTCACACACATACTAATATAGTGCTTTTATATACAATGTTGTACGACACATCATTCCCAATCTGCAATATTTGTTAATATTCTTTGGGGGATCTATTAGTACAGAAGTACAACTTTGATGCTGCACTTGTGTATGGGTAATTTTGTAATGTGTAGCTCGTAGTTCCGAAACCCTGATTATATATTTCTCTTCTCAATCTAGAGAGCATTTTAACATCTTTCAGCTCAATGTGTTGGTTTTTATCAGCCCCTCACTTTACTTTTGTAGTTCACTCTCACCTCTTCCATCAACCCCCTTTCAGCTGGCAGCAGGTAAGTGGCTAGCTGGTAAACAGTGTCGATTCAGAAGCAAAAGAGTTTCTGTATATATTTTTCTATGGAGAAACTGAGGTCTAACTAGAAAAGCACTCAGTAGAGCGTATACATCTGCCAAGGCCAGACAGTTCCCGTGAGTGCGGTCCCTTAGACATGCCTGACTTTTTTTCATCGAGAACCATGCATTATTCCCTGGGAAATAGGTGAAAAATACAAAATAAACAAAAAACAAACCTGTCCCACAATGTTAAAGAAAGTCAAAAAGAAATTCCTGGATCCCTGCCAACATTTAATTGGTTCTTTCTATGCCCATGTCCCAGCATTTCACCAAGTTTTGTTCAAATTAGGTCAGTATTTATTAAGCGAAATCCTTCTGTCAATCACACAAACAAACAAAAGGACAGGGGTGAACGCATGACCTCCTTGGCGGAGGTGATAGATGCTAATGTTGCTTCAAATAATTAGAAAACTGGCAATTAACATTGCTCACATTCCAACTTTATAAGATGCTATTATGTAAATGTGTTAAGAACTTGTTTTTCCAACTCCTAGTCTGTAAATGCACATTTAAACAAAAAATACACTAAAGTCACACCCTTTTTAAATGTTTTAAAATGTTGTAATGAGGCCAAGAGAGCACATGCGGTATGTGAGACTGTCAAAAGTGCACAATGTGAAACTCAGCTGAACAATCGTCGCTCTGAGAGCGGGGATAGTTCCACTTAACGTGCGCCCAGCAATCCCACAACTTCAAAACCAAACAGACGGAGGGAATATGGACTAAGAGCTTGATATGCAAACGGGCATGGCAGGGCGACAGCAAGCAATAAACATGCTAATTTAGGAGTGTAAAAGTCACTTATCTGGAGCCCAGGAAGAAAAAAAAGTCACTTCAAAAATGGCTCATAGGGTTCTCTACACCTTTGCAACAAACAAAGGCAGTAGTTAGCAGTCACAGCAGGCTCTATGGCGTGGGGCTGAGTGCTACAGCCACAGTTTGTTTTCCGCTTTTCACCCACAACTTATAAAATATTAAAGGGATATTTGATTAGAATAATATAATCATCACTTCTGGCATTTACATATAAAGTGTAGGCTTTCAATATAAAAATTCCCTTTTCTCAAGGACAGCATAATTTTGTTTATGGAAAAAAGTCCAGAGCTTTGCATTTATTTTGTAGTGTGCGTGCGTGCGTGCGTGCGTGCGTGCGTGCGTGCGTGCATGCGTGTGTAGAGTGCATTTGTGTGACTCTTAGAATAAAGACATTCTCACAAAAAAAACAAGGAAATGTGGAGAATATAATATAATGTATGAGGTTAAATTAATTCGGTGTCCTGTAACATGAGATTAAAACTTTGTTTCCCCAAATACTAACAACTGAAATGTTCTCTATTTAATTGCCTTGCAAGGTGATCAGTCCTCATTTAATTCACTTGTGAACAAAAACATGCAAGGACAACCAAGACAATAGAAACACACAACTCTCCCCCAGAAAACATAAGCCTGTGGTCGTTCTGCACCGCCGTACGATGCAATGCCTTCACTCCATGATGAATTTCTGTCTCGATGGAAACGGTGTTTTCCAGGATGTGTTTTCAGTCAGTGGATTGAAAAGCATGACAGAGAATGTTTCAAAATCTCATCAACAAGCTGAAACAATGTCAGAAGAATTGTGGGCGATTTTGGAAAAAAGAAAAAGAAAGACATTAGCGGTGATGGAATGCCAAGACGATCGTTCACAATCAGTTTGTGTGTTGTTGCTACCTTTTGTTTTGCCCTTGAAGTAGTAGATGGGCTCAGTGCATATTACACAGAAAATTATGCTATAGATTTCCTTTTTGACAGCCGTGTCAATATACCCCTCTTTGATGCATCTTACGCAGCATTGCCAGAGCACCCTAACTTCCTGATTAATGGAATCAACCATGTGCTGAATTTCCAATTCTGAGAAAATCAATCCACTTCTCTCTTTTTTTATATCCTTTTTTTTTTAGCACAGATGTTTCTCCCAGCAAAGAAACAGTGACCTTGCTTTTCTTAAATTACTTGAAAAAATTATAATTTTCCTGTAGTTCGTTGTGTTGCAATCTCCCATGGGCAGATTCATTTCAGTTTTATTTAGACCTACATATACTATGCAGACCATGGGGTTTCTTAGAGCCATGTGGTTACATCTCCCTGTATATGTGTATACATTTAAAGAGTTCACAGTATTAGCCATTAATTATCCCACCATATATGGTAATCTACTCCGATGATAGCAGAACTCCCCTGCTCGTAGCTCATATTTTTTCCGCACATTTTTCTTTACTCTCATCTTTAATTCCTGTCCTCCCCCCATCTTCTTCTGGTCCCTCTCCGTCAGGTGTTGTCCATCCCGTCTCCAATCACCCATAAGCCACCTGGTGAAGTTGCCAGGGCGACAGCGATTTAGACTGAGCAGTCGGCCCTCTCGGTCTCTCCGTTAACGTGAGTTGAGTCACTAGACTAATTGTTACCCGCGCCATTTGAAAACAATATTGTCAACTTGACTGCATGCGCACTTGATTTGTGTTTTACAGGATTTGGGCAAAAGATTTGTTCATTTGTTATTTTTTTACGTTTCTTCTTTGCATCACACATAGTTGTCTTTGTTGTCTATATTTTTACACCAGATTCTCTGTGTGGCCGGCCCTATTGTGTTTAACTTTGGAAGATTAGAATATACAGATAGTGTTTTCTTTTTATTTCTTGAACGTGCAGTAGGGATTTTTTGTTCTGTCTTTTTTTTATGTTTTTATGATTTGTCATCATTCTATTCACCTGTCGGTTAACAGACAACAAACCACTTGTTTGCATCTCCATCTCTGGAAATTGTTGCTTTGCTTATTTCCCATAGTCCTGTCTTATTGACAACTGAAGCCTTAATGTTAAATATACTATATTTGGTGTTTCTTTTTGTGTTTGTAACAACGGTGGGTTCCATCGACCCCCCCCCCCAAAAAAAAATCATCCATTCCTTGACAGTTTCTCGATATTACCTGTGTTTCTGACCTCTGTATCATTGCAGCGCTCCGTCTCCATGTCCATCTGCCCATCTATCATCACCTCTTATTTCCTGCCAACTGTTGAGCTGTGGGAATCTATGAGGTCATCCCAAATCTAACTTCTGTAGCAGCTGCCAGCCACACTGTCTATTTGATAAGCACTTTGATTTCCAGCTAAGATCCTTTCATCAAAAATCTCCAGGGGGAGAGAATTCAATTTCCATTTTAAAGTGTTTCAGGTGTTTTCAGGCCCAGGTGCCGACGTGATGTTATGGCGCATCGCAGAATGTGTCACATTTATGATGATTATCTGTTTGGTTTATGATCATGCCATAAAAGAAAATGATACAGTTGAACCCCTGTGGCAAAGATTGGAAAGAGTGCATGAGGAAAGCATTTACTTTAAAATTAAGTTTGTTAATAATGTCTTGAGCTAAAAAAAAAAAAAGAAAAGGAAAAAAAAAGTTGTCTTAATGGCCAACGGTGTAATATTGCATATCTTTTTTTAAAATGTTTATCAGGCCTTTTATTTAATCATTTAAAATGGAAATAAAAGTTTGATAGCAGTTTTAGTGACATGTCACCATTACAGTATGTGTCTGCTGGAGAAAAGTAGCAGTTTCTATGTTTCATGAAGCTTCAAACACTGTAGACCAGAGGTTTTCAAACTGGGAGGGTCGAAGGGGAGGTGTGACTTGGGACAAAACTACTCCTTCAGGTGAAAGGGACAGTTTCATGCAGCTGTTGTGAAAAAATAACTAGAAGTTACTGTAGTGAGTAAGCAGTGGCTTGTTCTCACGACTAATACGGTACTTTAAAATCTGCAGTTTGTAACAAACTCCTTCTAGTCAAATCTCAACGTACTGTACTGGCGTAATAAACATTTTTTTTTTTTAGATTTGGTATAACTTAGCGGATATATCCTTAGGTCCATCATGAATTTATGTTGCTCCCAAGATTTTCAGTCAGGCCCCCTGTTAAACTTACCGGAAAATGAGTGGGCCCATGTGAGAATACAGCAGGACGGTCTCTGCGGAACTCAAAGCGAGCGCCTTTGACAACGCGTAAACAAAAAACGCTGCTTTCCTCAGTGGAAGTATCGTCATGTCCTGCCTCCTGCAGGCCACACCCAGATGCCACAGAATGTTCCGGAAATGTTCCAGAAAGGCAAACTCCAAATATCCGTCGGATTTTCATGTCTGAAAGCAGGTATACTATCAGAATTAAAAAAATCAATTACAGCCATGTTTTTGTCCACTAGATGTGTAACTCAACCACAACCTTTGCCACTCTACAGCCTTTTTTCCACGTAGGCATTTAGACGCACGTGTTTAAACTCGACTTCCGCTCTCCCACGTGCAAAGGAGAACAATTGTCTTGACAAGTGTTCAGTGAAGGCAGCGAGTGCAGTGTGTGACTGTGCTGACGTTGACAGGTGCGTGCTTGGAGCATGTGGACATTTACCGCAGGTTGCAGAAGTGCTGGTAAATGCGATTGATTCAAAATTCCATCAACCAAGTTTTCCGAATTAATTCCTCTGGCATGTTTTGCTGAGATGTCATCACCTGCGTGGGTGCGTTGTAATATTTATGTATGTAAACATTAGTTGTGAGAAATATTCATAAAGCTTAAAGATCCCACTGCTGCATTACTGTGCGCTCGTGTTGGAAAGAATATATATCAATTACTGTTTCTCTATGGTGCAGTTATTAAAAAAAATACACAACTGCATAATCATATGCAGCCTTTCCCCAGTTAACACAAGACTAAGTTTAATTTCGCAGCATTGTGGACTATCTCTTGTTTAATCTGGTACTATCATAAGTACTATAAATGTGGGTGTCTTTAGTTTCAGGACACATGACACATGCTATAAAAGAAAGGAAAGAAGCCTTCCGCTTGGGATGACGATTCAGGGTTGTATGATCAGTCTCATACTCATTTTGTTTTTGTTATTACATTTGTTTTGCTTTTTGCTTTGTTTGCTTCATGTGCTCTTAAAACATATTTAAAACATTGATGGTTTTCATATGTAAAATGAAAAAAAGGTTTGACAAATGACTAAATGATTTATTTGTCATAAAACACAATTAAATAACCAGGCCCCATTCCTTCACCAAGTTTGGTGCAAAGTATTTTGCATCATATAAGCAGACAAACAAACAAACAGAAAACATAACCTCATTGGCTGAGTTAAATATCTTCATGTTATCACAGGGTGTTTGATTTATTGAGTGAGTTACAAATAAACAATATAATAAAATTAAGACAATAAGCTTTTCTTTGTTTTGTCAACAGGCAAATCCCTTTTATAAATCTCAGAGTTCATACAACGTGATTCACTGGTTATTCCAAAATGCGATGAACATCCACAGTTAATGGTTTTCGCCAGGTTTTGGAGTTATTAAACACGTTCTGTTATTCTGTTTTATGATCACTCTGCGAGCAACAGTACATCACATGATTTTTTTTTGATTTTTTTGGAAGTCGGTCTGGCGGAGGGACTGTAGTTGATTGTGTTGAATTCATTCTCTGTAATATAATGTAATTCACACTGCCAAAACAATGAAATGTTGGCCTGGCACACTAATGCTGTATTAGGCGGTGAAGTATTGGAAATCTGCTCAGACACGATAAGAGGTTTTTCCTCACAGTGCTGCTGCTTGAGCCAATCGCCATTGAATCATGGAGTGTTTGGCTACTTGTATGCCATGTGCCCCCGTCCCCTGGCACACAACCAAACCATTGGTGACTTTATCTCCACACATTATAAAGTTTTGCATGGAAACACTTTCCAGACTCACAGATGGTCGAGCTTCGAGCCACAAACACAGCAGCACAAATCTGCATAGATTTCTTTTTTTTTTTGCAAAACACCAAAACTAAGATTAGTTGCATGTGCAGAACCTGTTGTGTCTTTTAACAATTTTTTTTATCTTGCTATAATCTCTATCAACAGTTGTTAGTCCATTTCAATGCAATTCATTTTTTTGTTAATATTTTAATTAATTGCAATCTAATTGATATTTTATACAGCATGACCACGAACTATAATTACATCATTACATAATAGCATCTCTCATGCACTAATTGAAGCCTGTTCTTTTCATTACGCTACTTCCCGGACAGATTGCTTTTAATCATGAATCTTTTTTTTTTCTTCTTCTTATTCCAATATCCTCCTTGAGGTCGACACTGTGCCAGTTTTGTGTAACACGTTCATATGAAAACACACAGCAAAGGGGGTCAGAGAAGATAATTGATTCCTTTCTTACATCTGTTTTTAAGGACTGCGTTTGGTACAAAGGACTTAATGCAGCATAAACCGGGAAAAATAAAAAAGCTCCTGCATCACGCACATCACTGCAATACTGTATCCTATATTTAGCATGGAGTGTTATGCAGTCGACAAAATCTTTGGGTTTTGTATTCGATGCAGGCTGTGTGTGTGAGTTGTGTGTGTGTGTGTGTTATGTGTGTGTGGTGTTATCTTTCCCACAGTGGCAGACAGTGGGCGTGTAGTCTGTTCGGTTCTCCAGTTTCGCATTGCCGACTGACAGACATCCTCTCGTGCCCGGAGATGGCCGAAGCAGGATTCCTTTAGCATCCGGAGCCGCAGAAAAAAGAAAAGAAGAAAAGAAGAAATTATAAACGAGCTAACATCTACTCATGATGGACATGACCTCGTCTCTCAGCCTGGAAGTGGCCCCTCTGAGATGGTCGTGATGAATCTGTTCAGATCTGAAATAGGAGAGGGTTAGACAAGCATGTCAGGAGTCCTCCAAGTATGACACAGCTCTTACACAGAGAAGAAATGAATAAATACAGGACATTTGGCCAGATGGACTGCTGGAAACGAGTAACCCTCCCTCTGCCAGATGGGAGATTGAGCGCCTATTCCAAAATACGCCAAAAATCACTCGGCTACTGTCCGAGTCAAATTATGTCGGCGCGTAAAACAACAGCTCACTGCTCTGAACCTATATGATTTAATAGTCCCATTTCTTTTGTCCTCTTTATTTGTCTCTTCTTTTGGCCAGTGCTGGATCCTACATGTTGAAGGGATACATGCAGTATGAATACTTTGTGACCCCACACAAGTTTGAATTTAAATGAAGTATGACAGGGTTTTCTAAATAAAAACACCAGCATTCCCCTGTGAAGTTTCCACTTGCTCACAGCATACTCAAATCACTTTCATTTACATTGCAAAATACCTATGTATCACATAAACTGCAGAGCATGAAACATTTATAAGCTGGATTTCCTTTTCCATCCAGGGGATCTGCCGGTTTTATGTACTTGGCTCTTATCCCAATCTGGACTCTTTTTTTTTTTTTCCTTCTTCATCCGGACCGTAAGGACACCTCACAGTTAATCAAAGTCTTTACTCGGTTTCAACACTGTCCAGGACAGATAAATTTACCCTCATATCCTGAGGAATTTGTCTGCGGTCCGTGGGGGGGGGGGGGGGCTGTGAATTTCCTGTAAATCTCCCTGTAAAAGAATCGATAGCTCCGTATCTTTTCCCCACCGTCCCTGTGGTGACTGTAAACCATCCCGTTGGGGAGAGAGCTCTGTGGCACCGGCTCCCGTGGGGTCGCGTTCGATGCTCCGAACACTACGCGCCATTGTCTCACTTCAGGTTTTACTCAGCCGAGTTGTGCTATTTAACAAACTGGATGTGCTTGGCAGTGATATTGGAGGTGACTGAACAGCTGAGACAAACCCACACAACACTGAGCGTGGCCATTAAAAGTAAACTGCTCTGAGTGGTTGCATTCAGATAGATTTTAATTTAGTCTGTTTACTGCAACATTTGTTTTGGTGTTACGTATATTACCAATACCAGCTCAAATTCACATCAGGTCTCATGGATACATTTTAATAATGTTGTCATTACGTAACACATTATTCACAACGGCATACGTGTACTAGTTCATTTGAATTAATACTATGTGGAGATGAAGGTTTTCTATCATAGTTTGAGAAATTATTATTAACCAGATGGATTTTCGCTATGCTGGAGATAATGCACTTCATATGCATCATCCCGAGTTGAAAAAAAGTTATTTATTTCATTGTGACGTGTTATTTTGATCTCCTCCGGCAGCTGCTCAGCCTTTGATATCGCCAGGCGCCATTTGCAATTTATCTGAAGGAATCTTAAATTTGATCATTCTTTCAGCTCCGCATCAACAGTTGCCCAGTCTGCATGAATGCCAAAGCCACACGAAGAAACTTAAGTCTCTGTTTCCACACTAACAAAATAACTAGCCACACTCAATGTAAGACATCAGTGATTCAGTCCTATCTCAGTATCTTATGCTGGGTTCATTCTTCAGTCTCCTTTGATAAAACAACTGCCTGCATCAGTCGGAGCTAATTCCCACTGTAACATGCTTGCATGAGCACAAACCCCCAAGAACCCCTTTCATATCAAGCTCCCTCTCTTCTGTATCCAAGAGATGGAGAATCCTCCCATGTGATATCTGACTGGGGACCAGGCAGCGCACCAAAGACAAAGTCATTTACATATCCCAAGTCTCCTGTTTACACAGCTCCCATTTATCATCACAGACAACTTTATGGATAGGTTATTCAATGGGCGAGCGATATTAATCAAGCTCAGATCCAACAGGAAACAGAGAAATCAGAAGTCAGGGGCCAGCATCTTCTTGTCTGTGTGGTGTAGGCCCGCATCTCGGGTAAATATTGCATGCAGATAAAAGTGAAGGAGTAAGCAGAAAAGGCAACGGGATGCAGAGAGCAGGTTTCTTGGACTCAGCATTTTGGCTCGGGCTGATGTGCCGGATTATACAGTGCGCTTGTGTTTTTCCAGGGACAGTGATATTTTTTTGCAAATAATAATGTTGGTTTTCATTATATGGTACAGGGCACTGATAAGATCCACACACACAAAAAAAAGGATTAAAGACGAGTAGCAGTATATAGACATGCATTTTCCATGAGGACAGCTTTTTGACCTGCAAAGCTTGAAGCTCGATGCTGTATATCACGGAGGGGGGGGGGGGGAAGAATTGTTCCACTGGTTTACAGTAGGTGCAGTAGCGGTGATATGAGCTAAAATACTCACATAGGCCAGTCTCAACGGAAACATTAAATTGACTGTGATAAAATACCCAGCGGCAGGGGCCACTCGCTGCAGAGATCCATCCTTCTAAAGGTCTTAAGGTTCACAGTGGCAAGTTCGCAAGGCTCTTAAAGAGCAGTGCCACACTAAATCTGCTGCGGAGGAAACGCATTGCTCCACAGACCTGCATGGTTTTATAAAAAAGTTCAGCTCGGCCCTGCCTCGCATAGCAGTTTGGTTTTTATTAACAATATACTTCCACTTCGTGCCACAATACCCCTTCGCTCTCGCTGGTGAACCTCACAACATAAATAGTCTCACTATTGATGTGATTAATGTTTTTTGTTGAATTGATTATTTTTAGCCAATACATTGTTTAAATGAAGTTAGTGCATAGGTAAATAGTAGATGAAGGCGTCCAACATCCACATCTATCGATATTGGTTTGATATAAAACAGAGGGAATAATGACAAATTATCAACACTTTATTTTGAAAAATGACGATGGAAATAATTTTTCTGCATGTATAGTTTCATCTTAATTCCAAGGTGTCCCGAAAAAAACATGGGGACATTAAAGAACATTTACTCATGGGGAAATTGGAATAAAGCCTAAGTGAAAAATAAACAGCCACACAGTTAACTGTGTGGCTCGTGTCAGAAAAACGCAAATAGCATCTATGGTAACCCTGCGTGTGTAACCGTACGAACTGTAATTAACAGACAGAAAGACCAACACGCTGACACAGTCGCCCGTTTTCTTCTTCATGCTTTGCCTCGGAAACACACACACATAGCCATACCCATAGCCATACCTGTACGCATTCACACGCAGGGGGGTAACTTAAAAGCAACATCTCTCCCAACACCCACCATCAGCTTGTGGCGCCTTTCACATGAAGTGGTGAGTGAGAGAACGACGAAAAGAAGAAGAAAAAGCACAGTGTTTAGAGGTGGGAGACGTGAAATGGTGTCCGGCAACAGTGCTATATTTGTACCTTCGGGTCAAAGACATGAAAAAGGGAAAAACTAATATGATTGCTTTTTAAATCAATACAATCAGGTGCGTTGTATCGGCCGACGAGTGGCCGTAACTCTTTGTAATGTTCAGTTCAGTTTTGTGTCTGCTTGAACCTGTATTTGATACATCAGGTTAATTATAGTATGTGTTGTTAGTGTGTGACTCTGGATCCCAGCCTCTGGCTGCGTGCTGTGAGAGGGTTCAGTTTTGCTCCACCTTCATACTGTAATTACCTGCGAGTATAACACAGGGGCTGCCGCTGCACAAGCACACTGGGGTCGCTCTATCATATTACATAACTAAACCTTTTTGCAACACAAACTTAATGTTACAATAAAGAAGACAGGAATACAGTTTAGAGATCTACGATAACATACTACTATTCTTGGCATATGTTATAAAATGTGAGTGATGTAGCTTAATCTCGTTTTTACTTCTGCTGTTGATTGATTCATGTTTACCACAGAGACATGACGGTGGTGGTTTTAATCATCAAATTATTCCCTTAAATCCATGCAAAATAAAAAAAGTAAATTAAGACAAATAATTAAGTCAGTCGGATGGGACATGCATTGACAGGTCAGTGGCAACAAAAAAAAAGGTCAAAGTTTCAATAATTGAACGCCAATATCTCGTGCTCTGTGACAGGTAAAGAATTCCTGACATCTGTCGTTCTCTCTCTCCACCATACTGCAGATTGCAAAGCCATTCGGCTGTAATCATGTACAGACGGCCCATATCATAATCACCCAAATTGCAGCACGTAGCTAAACCACATGTGAAGTTTGTATGTGTTCAGCGTGCCTGACTCTGGAATACCCATGCTTCCCAAGGGAATTATACTGCATGTGAACATTAAGTATTTCCGCAGAGCAGGAATCTGGGTACCCTTCGTAGACAAACACCGTTCTCTGTGTTCATCGACAAAACCCCAAGGGCAGGATGCTGGAACAGTATATCTGGGAGCATGCAGATAAAGAGACATACACGCGCGTGACCAGAGCATCCTCCACCTCCTCGAGGTGATCAAGGATCATCGGTCGCTTCTGAGATTACTGCACAGCAGAATGTGGAGCATCCTAGATGGATGCATATGTAAACTACGTTTTTTAAAAATCCTACTGATGCTGTGTTTGTACCCAGAATTTCCCAAGATTCTGAAATTTAAAAAAATAAATACATCACATTCTTCAGAGCAGAATAAAAAAAATAAAATATACATCTATATATATGTATATATCTACCACATCACATCGCTTTTCTCTTCATGTGCTGCAGAAATGCCGTCACCTTTCATTTCCATTTTCTTTTTATGCCTTGGCATTATTTATCTTTTCACTAGGTTAATAGAAAATGTCTTTGGAAAGCATATGTGTTGTGCCCTGAGTTGAGTCTAGTTTGAGATCAGTCTGCGAGTCTTAGTTTGGCCCAAGAAAGTCGCTCTAATGAAAGTTCTATTGTACCAGTCATGACCCCAAAAGGCATGAATGGTACCTGGCGAGAGAAAAATGCAATTAAAAAAGAAAAACTTTTTTTGCACAGTGCATTACTTTGACAGAACTAAATATTAGATAAGCCCTAAACTTGTCTGGTTCCAGCACCTTCACCGCCTGGCCACTTTTCAATTTCGGTGTGGCGATTTGACGATCCGGTGTTCTTGTTCCCGGGCAAAGAGACAACCACGCCACGAGGCATCTACACGAATAACTTATCAGTCCGTGCCAGAGACAGAAAATGGGGCCCGGAGACTCAGGCATGCTCAGTGGTGATGGGACATTATGCATGCAGACCCCTGGAAATGAGCCATCCATGCTGAAGATGAAGTGGGCAGGAAAATACCAGTTCCGAGTGTTCGAAGTGGCACTCAGTCACGAGTGCCACTTCATTCCCCCGACGAGCCTTCTTGAAGCGATGTACAGAAACTGCTGCCAGATCGGATGGTGGGTTTGGATTAGAGTAGATACACGAATATACTCTACAATGAATGAGATACGCAAACACTGCTGTTCATTCATTCCAGTGCTGATCATGCAGCACATCTGCCCAAAAATGTGCTGCATGTAAGGAAACGTTTTGTTTCCTTACAGACAGAATGTGAATTAATGACTGATTTTCCTGCTCAGCCTCAAACTGCTTTTGGTGGATTTTAGATATGTTGATCTAATGTTTGACTTGATTTTTTACCTAATGTGATTGGTTTGGTTTGTTTGTTTGTTTATTACTCAAAAAGTTATGAATAGATTAGCATCTATATTTTATCAAAGATAGGTCACGGCCATGGTAAAAGGTGTTTGATTTTCAGGAGGGATCCAGATGTGTGTGTGTGTGTGTGTGTGTGTGTGTGTGTGTGTGTGTGTGTGTGTGTGTGTGTGTGTGTGTGTGTGTGTGTGTGTGTGTGTGTGTGTGTGTGTGTGTGTGTGTGTGTGTGAGAAATCTGTCTTCCTTTAACAGAATGTTTTAACTACACAGATCATTGAAAGTTGAAGACATATATATGTATATATGTATATATATATATACACACATATGTATATATATATATATATATTTCTCCTTTTTTCCTAGATGTTAGAATTTGGAGACTGACCTCTTGGAAAAAGAAAAAACAACAACATGGCCCATCTGCAAGCAGATGGTTATGCCCCATTGTTAATTTTATTTTTAGGTGACTACTTGCCACACTAAACACTGTATCATGGGAGCAATGGAGGGGGATAGAGTGAGTCTGTGTTAGGAGGAGGAGGCTGGGGTGGATGAACGAATGAGCATCAATGCATTTCAGCTGAAATGAACTGTGTCTTTTGCCTAATGTATTTTTAAATAGATCATACAGGGCTCCCGTGCGACCCTGTGATCAGGTAGTTGAATGATAATGTGGCTCAGGTCCGACTTACGACGAGCGCAGGGTCTCGCCTGCGTGACGGAAACACTTAACAGATGCTCTGACAGCAAATGAGAGAACGGTGTCAATTGTCTCAAAAGTGTTTGTGAGCGAGACAGGAGAGACCGAAGATTAGTCAGACAAATGAGAAGGCAGAATCAAACCATAAATAGGAGTCACAGTCGTTGGCTAGTCTTGAAAATTATGCTTTACTTTTGACAAAATGTTGAGCATTCAAAGGAAGTTCAGGGGCGACTGGTAAACAGTCGTGATGACAGTGAGATGTTATTTGTTAAAATTCATTTTCATGAAAAAAAAAAAAAAACAACCTCTGGGGATATAGTCGTCTGATGCTCTGCTGTCCAAATTGTAATCATCAAAACTTCCTTTCATCCCATCCACAGTTTTTTTCTCAAATGTTTATTCCAATTGCAAAAGCTCACATGTACTTTTAAGACATAATCAGTTGATCGCACACAGCAATTAGCAGTGAATAATAAGCTTTTAAATACACAAGAATGTGTGACACTGTATTCAACGGGGGGGGGAGAAACAGAAATAATTACATGCTGTCCTATAAACTAAAGCTGCTACGAGTTTGACAGTGAGTTGATGTGCCAAGGCTACATCTTCTCCTCTACTTATCTTAAAAGTGTGTGATTATGCACTCAAACACACACACACACACACACACACACACACACACACACACACACGCACACACACACACACGCTCGTGCACTCACATGTCATCAACCTAGTCTGACGGCAAACAACACAAACCACGCGAGTTCCCACATAGACTCACACTTGAATGGAAAACAGCTGCCATTCCTCAGATAGTGCACAAACACGCAGACCGTTCGGGAAGTGCAACTCCCCGCAGTCTCGCGTTCGTGAGTGCTACCAGCACATGATGAGGAAAAAACAAAACAAGAGGGCGCACCGAACACGAGACGGCCCGCAGAGTTTTGGTTCCTTCCAACCACGGTTTGTCTCAGGTCAGTTGTTGTCATTGTGCAGGTCACTCGTCAGTGCCTCCACATACGTGAGCGCATCGCAGCGCTGTGTACGTGTCGTCACTGTCCATTCACTTAGCTGTTGTTCTAGTTCAACTGAACATGTAAATGAGGTCATCTTTTTTTCATAACCTATTTAGATTAACGAATCATGTGTCATCATATGGTATACATGACATCATTATGATTTGTAAAAGTTAGCCTTGCCTGATTGGGATGGTCTGTATTCATTGCGCAGGGTATTCATTGCCCCAGTCAAATGTTTGATTCATTTCCATTTGTTACATTCAGATCTTTCACCAGTTCTGTCTTTTTATTGTCATTAGAAAAAGAACAAGAAGTGGAGGCACTTCACTGTAAGTTTGGCGTTAACTTATAACCGTTTTGATCGGCTTTCAATTTAATTTTACACAGTGTCCTTTATCTGAACCAATCAGAAATTATATGTAACGGAGTGCGTTATCTAACCTGTGGTTTCAAAGACTTTCTCTTGTCAGACTATGGATTTCAAATTTAGTTCAAAGCACCTTGTTAAAGCTCAGTCTCATTTGTTGAGCTAGAAGTGACATTCAAGAAGATTCACTGATGATACTTGTGTCTCTGTGTTCACACCTTTTGTATCTGGTGACAGTTTTTCCAGATGAATTATTCAAATGAGCAAATGTCAACAGTGCACTGTAATTCGCATGTGTGTAATTAACTGTGGTAAATATGCAGAACTCGGCTACAGATGTGTATTTGTTTGTCTGTTTATCTCATTCACGCCCCCCTGAGATTCATAGTTTCTATGGAAACCTGCGTGGGTGGTGGTGGTGGTGGGGCCTCAGGAGAGACCTTTTTCCATACTCATGTTCTGTTACATGGATAGGCAAACTTTGATTCACAGTAGATAATGTGTGTTGCCTTGCTAAATGATTTTAATACAAAGCCCTTTGTCAACCCAAAGTCATTGTGTTAACTCGAAGTCACTGTCCTATCATGCACTGTATTGTTACCTTTATTGCACAGGCCAGCGTGTAGGTTTTCCAGGGTCTTAATTTAAATTTTGCTGAAAGACTTTGAAAGGGAGTATCAATGCAGACTGAGGTTCATTTACAGGTCTTCATTTTGTTGATTCTGTGCCCAGTCTATTCAAATGCAATATGATGAGTTTGGCAATTTGTGCAAAGGAGGAGAATGTATGATTACATTTTGAAAACAGCAATGATAATGCTTTTGGCAACAGATACTGCATGGACAGTTTGTCTCCATCTATTTTACATTAGACTACAATGCTCGCCTGAGTCTAACGGAACTGTTTCAAAAACCATTTGAAAGAATTCATTTGAAGAAAAAAAAATAAAAAAAAAATAGCCTTCATGCTGTAATTTGGCGCAACACATCGATTAGGAAAAAGTGGATTTCGTATCATGGATAGAGATTCTCACTGCCTGACACAAGCGCAGCCAAGACAATCCCTTGCGTAGACTCAGAATTATTTACACATTCTGGGGAGTGTGCATAATCATTGCTGTTGTACGCCTGGCTGGGCGAGAAGGGACCGCAAACAATTCTTAACAGCTATCATATCCCAGTGTGCAGCCCCTTGGACCTTGGGGGGGGGGGGGTCAATATATTGATTGTAACCCAGTAACCAATAGAACTATCACGTCAGTGGCCACCCAAGCTGCGCTCAGCTGAATAGATCATTTAATAGTTTTTGCAAAGGCAGGCAATGGTGGTGCTATGATCCATCCTCATACCCTCCCGCTTTTTCTATGAATAATCCTGCACTGTATCACGTCAGGGCATTACACTATTGACTTGTTTCAACCAAAAGTGTTTTTGCTGTTTTTTTTGTTTTTTTAGCTATAACTAAGAGGTTAATGCCAAAACAATAATAATAAAAGAAAACAATCCTGCAAAGGAGGACAGTATCCACAAACAGGGTCGGTACATTGATCGACACATTGATTCTAACCCAGGGACTAATAATGCTGTTATGTCAGTGGCCACCCCTAGCTCCACTGAACTTATTGATCATTTAATAGTTTTTAGGTTTTTTTGACAAGAAAGTCAATGGTGTTGCAGGCATTCATCCCTAATGTCTATCTTCCCACTCTCTCTAGGAATAGACCTTCAAGGTGTCTAACGTCTGGACATTGTATCATTGATTTGTTTCAACCAGAAGTGTTTTAGTTTAGTTTTAGTTTTTTTAGTTTTTTGCCAATCCTGAAATTTAAATCCAAAACAAATCAGTCCTGTTCTGGTTTTCAAAGATGCCGCTTCAGAGCACTGCTCTCTATCAATACCAGTTAAGGGAAAATCTCTGTATTTTGCTTATACAAGGGCATTGGATCGTTGAACATGTACCCAGACACTTTTTTCCATTACAAATGAGGTCTTTAGTGTGGGATGCACGTCAAAAGAGAATATAACCTTGGATTGTTCTCTGCTTATTTCATTTTCTGAATCCTGTCTGTAGAATTTTTCGAGACACATCGTCACAGCTTTGTTTGTCAATTATTGACCAGTGGACATACTCACACTGCATCGTCGATCAATAGTCTGCGGTCCACATTAGTCGTTGAGTTGGTCAGCTGTTTGTAAGTATAAGTTGCACAGCTTTCGTTTGATAATCTGTGACGTTTGCCGTCATAATAGTTTGTTAAAACCTCCCTCAAGTTAATCAATGATTCAGTTAAGAGAAAGAAAGTCTTCGCAAATGACTAAGTCAACACTGCAGTGCCGTTGTTTACTGTATGAATGGGAGCCTTCATACAAAGTGTCACCTCTTGTTT
Organism: Scophthalmus maximus; assembly: GCF_022379125.1. Taxonomy (NCBI): domain Eukaryota; kingdom Metazoa; phylum Chordata; class Actinopteri; order Pleuronectiformes; family Scophthalmidae; genus Scophthalmus; species Scophthalmus maximus. Next base: position 14,605,608 of record NC_061533.1, on the reverse strand, counting down.
CCCTCTTTTCATCTCTTCCCTTTCCACCCACAGAGTAACTGCATGCACTTTTGCTTATGATGTATCATCATACTGCCTCTTACGCCTTAGGAGGGGGGAAAAGCTTCATGAGTGCTCAGAGGCACAGAAACGCTTACTGATACTTCAACTCAAAGGTTTTCAAATAACCTTGAATGATTTAAGTTGCACGCGATCAAGACCCAGGTATTGTCTTTATTTTTCAGCAGGAGAGAGCCACAGTGCAACCAGCTCATTAGCTCCAACTACAGTGTGTGTCTTCGCAGCCATTTTTTTCGGCTTGTCTGTCTGCCACACCCTCGTGAACACAATCACCTAGAAAGCGCCGGGAGGTCATCTCTTCAAGTTCGAAGCGAAAAAACGTTTACTTGAACTCAAGGATGAACCAATTCAAACTTGGTGGTCAAAGGTCAAGTTTAGTTTAACCTCACGAAACACATCTTTTTGGGGCAAAAATTGCCAAGCTCATTATGACAATTTAACACAAATGTGTTTCCCAACATTTGCATTAATAGTTTGATATTTTGGGAAATATGCTACTCGGGGGGCAGAATTCACCAACCAGGATCTATAATCTTACAGATTTTGCCTTTTTCAATCAACAAACAAATAAACAAACAAAACCCCCTGCTTATTATGGGGGATTCGTTCGCTGCACTACTTCTTGCCTGGACAGGCTACCTAACTTTTCCCCCACCCTGAGTCATGCTAAGCTTAGTTATCTTGCTGCTACGTCGCCAGATCAATGTTGAGCGTGCACAATGCGAGTGCTATCACCCTCATCATCTTGCAGTCAGCAAGGGAGAGAATAAGCATATTTGCCAAAATGTCAAACTTTTTCCTTGAATAATTTTACACAGCAGTAGTCTGTCACTTCATTATTAGCCTTGTTTCAACTGAAATTCTATTCAAATAGCAAGGACGATGTGTGTGCTGGAGATCATGAGAAGAAATGATCTATTTAAAACGCACTTCGCATAGACAGTTTAGGTATTTAAACATGTTGACGCAATGTGTCCTTTGCAGTATTTAACAATTGTTCTACTGCTCGAACCAGATTGCCATGAAACAAATTGTTTTGTAGTGGCCTCATTATGAAACCTGACTACACAAACACATGCAAGCACAAGCAAATAATCCATACATAAACAATATACAAATACTCCTTCTTGTGATTCCCAGATGCTTTTATGTGTGCAGCTTGATAATGTATGAGACCCCTCGGGTGTCAGTAAATACTTTCTATGGCTCCACTGGAACAGAGGCCTTAAGTAGCCTCAGTAAATGGTTTTATAAGCAGTTCACTGGAGCATGATGTCTCCTTACCTGAAACCCTTTACCATTATCCCTCACATATTACCTCTGATACGATTCATTTTCAGGCAACTGTGGCACAGGCCAGTGATTCTCTTGATTGATTCCATTGCCTCGTCCAAAAATATGTCCTTACTTTTTCGAAAGGGAGTGAGTCGCTCCTATGTCTAGACACTGGCTTGACGGCAAAACTTAAGTAACTCTTACATTAGGAAAAATCTGAATCAGAGCCCACTTTTCTTGCGTCTCAAGTTTTCACTCGATATTTTCAGTCCTAGCTGAATGGATTTCAAGAGGTTTGTCTAGACTGAGGTTAGCGCAGAGGCCAAACACGGGCCAGCTGTGAATGCATGCTGCAGAGAAGCAAACTTTAAACAGGATTCATCATCACTGAAAAAAGAAAAGAATTATATTCTGCCTTCGATCACTCTCGTCAAATCAGATACTTTCAAGGAATAGCTAAATTTGCCTTGTGGAAAGGCTTTCTGCTCATATTGTCTGCTGTTTAACGGCTGATGAGTTGCAGCACAGAGCAGTGCCAAATATCTCAGGACCCGGTGGCTGTTGATTTGATCAACCTGTCAGCAAGGGAGCTGTTGAATGATCGAAATAATAATCCAATCAAATCAGACAAGTAGTAATAACTCAATATCCTTTCAGAACAAGGTTACACTTTTGATCGAAAAGTTAGGGTAACAGGAGGGAGAAACAAGTGGGGATTTTGGGATGGGTCATTCAAATCTTCGATGACCAGGGAGGAGGGTGGGAAGACCTTCTCAAAACCCATATTACATCATAAGGTCTGCAATCCCATGCAAGGTCAAAGCCATTGAGATATTTGCACATGAAATATAGTCCTTCCAAGCCGTTTTGCCTTTTTTTTTTTTTTTTTCATAGGTATGTGGGATTGTGGTGTGGAAAATAAGATCAGAAAGATCAAACCCACAGACTTTACAGAACCACTCTCACTATTAGCCATTCTGTATGTGTGTGTTAAAGTGTATCAGTTGTTGGAGTTTCATGGGTCATGATTGCAGTTTGCTTACTCAGGCTTTGAAGATAAGTCCTCAGTGAAGCACCGATTGCCGTTTCTACAGAAGATAGAAAGTCCTGAGCCTTGGCAGGTGAAGAAAATATTTGCTCATGCCAAAAATACAAACTGTAAGTCTTCGACTTGCAGGCTGATAAAAATCTTCCCTTGTCATCAGCAGTGATGTGATGTGAACAAAATCTGGAACGTCATGAAAGCTCTCTGCAGTTACGATAAACAACAAGACAACAAGGAATGCGGGTCTGTTCAAATGCCCTGCTAAGTGCTTTTTATACGGGGAATCTATGGAATTTAGTTAAACGGAGCCTTGCTGAGCCTGACGAGGAATAAGTGATTGTTTGTTTGAAACATATTTTCAGATTCTAAATGTGGTATTTGCTGGAATCTTGCACTAGCATCAGCATCTTAAGGTGTCAGGTGTTTTTTTTACAGCGTCCGTGATCTGAAAGATGTCACAGATTGGGAAAAAAAGGGGAGAAACTTGACGTTTCCGTCGTGGTGTTATGTTTACTTCATCGCCGTTGATAGGAGTGGAGCCATCTTGCTTAATAAATGTACACTCACTTGAATGCACCCCAAGGCTGGCTACCAAAATAAATAACACAGAAGCCTAAATCACAACAAAGACGTGAGAGTGTGACCTCATTCTCTGCTCAGGTCACCATTTACACCACTCTTTACAGAAACTAGTTTTTGGCTTCTATTATATTGGTTAAAATATCATATAACCTTTAAAGACTTAGAAACAGGGGATATGTCCCTAGGGAAACTTGCACGATACATTTATACAAGTCGGTTCTGCCAGATATTTGATGACTAAAACATGACTTAGTCAATACACAGATGTCAAATGCTCCAAGTGAGAAAATACAGAATAAAATGAAAGCTCATGTCGTTTATTCAGTGAAACCTGATATACACGTGTCACCCTTTTCAGCATAAACTGATAAAAAGAGCTATACAATGAGAAGCCAGTGGAGTATAGCTGACTACTTGCGCAACCTCAAATATTATTATATTCAACTGTAGTTCAAATGAGAAATGCAAGTTTCTGAATATGGGGGCTCTGGCCAATGTTTTAGGCAACCACCAGACTGTCGCCTTAAATGTATTCATAGTGGAAACAGATGGGTTGGGTTGCGCACTGGCAGGTAATTGTTATTATTGTAACACAGTGTGGGCGACTTATAGGAAGTGTTTCTTATGAGACTATGTATCATGGTTCGTTCACCATGGCAAATTCATGAAATTTACTTTAAGAAAATCACTCTGAAAAGAAAAAAACAATCAGCCATTGTAAAAGTACAATAAGGAATACTTTTGTGGCGAATGCTATTTTTTTTATTATTATTTAGGGATGAAATATAGTGCTATTATAGGAATTGTGCATTTCTGGTTTGTAATGAAATTATACCCAAATACTCAATGTTGTTTTATACTGAACACTAAAATGACACTCAGTGGAGGGCATACGTCTGCCAAGACCCAAATCCACACCAAATTGCACAAACTCATAGATATCAGTCCCCTAGATATGCCTGGGAAAATGGCTCTGTCCTGGCCTATGTCCCACCCTTCCACCAAGTTTCATGGCAATCTGTTCAGTAGTTTTTGCATAATCCTGCTGACTAACCGACCAAGCAAACAACCAACTGACCAACCAACCAGCTGGCTGACCAACCAATCAACCAGCCGACCAACCAACCCGCCATCCCATTCCCATCCAACAAATGACCCAGCCAGTCAACCAATCAAACAAACAAAACAGACAGGGGTGAAACCATTACCTCCTTGCCATTTAATCATTTCCGGTGGTTCTTAATGTTTGCACTCGTGTAGTGCTAGTGTATTTGGTGCAGGAAAAAAGAGTAGAATAATAAGTAGACTGACAACGATAGGGAAAACAAAAGTTGATGCCAGTGGTATCAACAGCCTGGGACTGAAAGAAGAGAGAAGGGAGAAAAAGACGAGCCTTCTGGGGGAACATAACTCCGCTCTGTGTCCCAATGCTGAAAGAGGAAGGGAAAGGAAGATACAATGCAATATTCTCTTTGGAATTAATTCACTGTCTCTTCTCCAAGAGCATCTAATTTAGTGTTGCTTGCCTTCTTTACTGTCTCAGGCTGCCCCTCTCTCACGCTCTGACTCTCCCACTTCCTTCATCCATCTCCTTTTCTATCTCGCTGTTTCTATCCTGCTCTGAGTGCCCTCCTCCCAACCCCACACCACCACCACCACTCTTTTTACCACCTCTTTCCCTTCACTGTCTCTCGTTCTCTCCTTCTCCGCCTTAGGCCTTTGTTAGACTGTCTTTGTGGCGAGTGCAGACAGAGAGAGGGAGGCCTAGAACACAAGTCAGGCAGTCTGATTGGGAAGGAGAGCCCAAGAACCTGGAGACGAGGTAGATGAGAGAGGGAGCGAGCGGATATGAGAAGGAAAAAAAAAAAAACATCTCCCCCTGCGAGAGTCAGAGGGAGTGGCAAAGGAAAGGGGGAGCATACTGATAGAAACACGGACAGGCAAGGAAGAAAAAAAATTGTCATCCCCCTTATCCACTGTTTTAAAGAGGTTAACCTCATTAAAATTGTGGTTATGAAAATGCTGAGGGCATGAAAGATAATAAAGCCCCACGCCAAAAATGACACGCTCGGTCTGAATTCATAGATTCTTCACGCATTATGTTTCAATAGAGATTATTCCTGTGTCATAAAGGTGCTTTAGCCTCCTTATCCGTTTGGATAAAGGGATAAAATATCTGTGCCCTTGAAGGTGTGGGTTATTGCTGGAAGAGTGGAACAGTGGCCACTCCTCTCCAACTCTTTCTGTAACTTAAGGAATAAAAACATGGTGCTCGCCTTTAGTGGCTGAAATAAAAACAGCAGTAAATGAGTCAAATATGAGAAGGTCACTGTGTTTTCCAGCCCGTTGCGCATCCCAAATGGGTCCCCACGGTCTAAATGAGGATGGATGTGAGTTGAAGAGGACTCACTGGTCTGAGCCCGGCCCCTCGACAAGCCAAGGAAGAGAGAAGGGCAAAGGAGGCGAGCAGAGTGGAGTCGGAAGAAAGAGCTGGTAACGGCGAGGTTTAGATGTACCAGTGTGGAGGATTTACAGAATACAGTTGTATAATCTGTGTTCAGTGTGTAGGCTGGCAGCGGAACTGGGAGCAGGTCAAGGGGCCTGTATTTAGTGTACAGATTTACCAGCAAGCCTCAGTGCCGGTGGCCAATCCTCTGATCGTCTCTCTGTTGTTTGATCTCCCCCTCTCTCTTTCTCTCTGGCACAGATGGAACTGAAGCTTAATGGGGATTTTGTTTAGTTCTATGATTGTAAATGGACAATTAATGAAAAAAGGGGGGGGGGGGGTACATCTCCTAATCTAACCCCAAATAAAAGGTAATACCATTGAAGTAACAACAATTTATGAATCTCTCATATACAAGATTAGCATTAGGCACCTGTAGGGAACTCACTAATTGTAAAATATGGTGTTTAAGACATTTCAGTGCGCAATCTTGGGTTTCCTCTCATCAATAATCCCCCTTTGCGATGATACATTTAAAAGAGCAACCACACTGACCACTGATAGCCATGTGCTATGGATACGGCAGCTGGCAACCTGAAACAATGGGAGTTGGCGTGATCATAGGAACAGAGGGCGTTGTCTCATTAAGATGATAGCAGACTTTACTGTGGCTACTGCGGATGATTTATTAGTCTTGACCAAGTGCATGCACTTATAGGTCTCTATCTACATTAAACCATAAGACACCTGATATCTTACATGATTCATGATGAGGAGCCCGGAAACACCTCAAGGTCAGACTGATAAGTAACTATGGGATGTTGGATGATGACATCAGCTCTTAAGTCGGAGCTTTGCCCCGTTCTTTCAACAGTCACGGAATAATTTGCACTAAAATGTATAGGAATGGAAACGGATATTGAAAGTATGGTATTTTACTATTGTTCAATAAATGATAAAGGACACATTACTGACCTACTCATATCGTCTGAGAAGAACATTGAAAGCCAAAGCTGCATGTTCTTGCAAGTGGAGAACATTGTTTGAACCAAGATCTTAACGTTTTAACACTTTCATTCTACACTTCTTCTTTGACTATGAAATATTACTGTGTATTCAACGTTGTCAGGGGTGTTGCAACATGGTAGGCAAAGCAGGCAAGTTGTCTGGGGCCCCAAGCTGAGACAGGGCCCTCCCTTAGGTCCTTTTTGCCTGGGGCCCCTTGAAACACCCCTGATTGGTTCATGCAGAACAAAGGGACAGTGGGATCAGAGGAAATCAAATATCTTTTGGACCACACTGTATGCTGACTGTGGCCATCTTGGGTCGACCTATTATCATAGTCCCAACCATTTTTCCCAATGTGAATATGAAATCACCAAACTGTTTGATTCATTGAAGCATCTGTTTTCATCAACATCCAATTAACTGAAATATCACACATGCGCCACCCTTGTGTGAAATAATCTAATTTTGGAATAGTCTAATTTTGAAAATGCAGAGAATCCTACGGTCTTTTACACTTTGCTTTTGTATTTTATCCAGCATCCTTCTGACATTACAGGACTGGCAGATTCAGCTTCTTGGGGGATGGTGATGCCGGCTCAGGATCTGCTCTCTAAACCTGGAGGCTTTCCAGAGCAAAGGTAGGCCTACTTGAAACAGCCAAATTCATCAGGGAGCATCCGACTTCCTAAGGCTTTCACAGGGAGAACCAATGGGGAGATTAAAAAAAGAGGTTAAGGAAAGGCTGCAGTGCCTGATTATACACAATTTAAAGTTCCAGCCCGCCAGCTTTTATAAGAGTGCTATTCTGGAGGAGCAGGAGGAGGAGGAGGAGGAGGAAGAAGAGGAAGAGTTGTCTCCATCAGCAGGACAGCATCCCAGAATGTTTACTGTGACTGACAGTGAAGCGCGTATCCCCAGGTGACTGTCCTGGAAGCCATGTCAGTCCACACTGCCTTACGGGGACGTGATTGTGCTTTCAAACAGAAATACGGCAGTATTGTTTACTTTGGACAAAAAGCAGATCAATTGTGGAATTTGTTGAGGTTGTTATAATAATAATAATAAAAAAACATACTACATATCCCTGCCTTCGCAGCGATTACATTGCAACTTCAATTGTGCACAGTGATGCGAAGTAAAATCATACCTCATAACAAAACACCATGAATTAAGATACGCCTTTACTTTTCTGAAGAATCGAATGTGGCATAGTTTGAAGGGGGGGGGGGAATTAAGTGTCTGGTTTTATTTTGGAAGTCCGGGCAGGAAGTGATTGCTTCTCTAACTCCCGCAGACTTGACAGCGGTTGTCCGGGAGCGTCGAGCGCACACGTCGCTCTCCGCAACACATCGCACCACTGCGGTAGGAGCTGGGAGGGAGCTGGGAGGGAGCAGCAGCAGCAGCAGCAGCAGCAGCGGAGGCGGAGGGAGAGACTTGGCACGCATCGTCCACTTGTTCCTGCACGGCACAACCCGGGAGGCGAGTGCGTCCCGCCGACTTCCATCACACAGCAGGACGATATCCCCGAGAGGACGTACGACCACGGCTCCCGGAGCAAATCCTGCGGCGCAGCGAGAGCGAAGCAGGGAGAACTTTTTGTTTTTGTTTTGTTCCATCGCTTCGCTCGCGTCTCCGTATAACCTTGGAAGTCGGACATGTCCGTCGCGAGCGAGAGGATGGGACCGCTGATCCTCTCCATCGCCCTGTGCCTGGGCGCCGCTGTCCCGCCGCATGTGCAAGGTGAGTGGAAAAGTGACTTGGCTCTTCACTGGGAGTAGCCCAACAAACTGATCTACAGCGATCGGAGCATCTGCGCATATCGGAGTGGATGTAAAGCCCATCAATAATGTAATGCGCGTATGTTGAGCGTATCTTATTATTATAAGTATTATTATTATTATTATTTATTCTGTGCGCAATTGGAGCAGCCTGTCAGCACGCGTTGCTTACATGGACATTGTGCACGACTCAGTGAATTGGTTTGCTTGTTCGTGTTCAAACAGACACTTTTAAGAGTCGATAAAAAATGGATGACTAAACGTTTGATCCGTGCGTAATTTTCGCCCCGATGTAGGGACTCGCTCCATGCGCATGGCGCGCACGCCTGAGGTAGAGATGCGCTCTGCTCCTGCATCCTGTGCGCCCTCACGCCGAATTATCTTCAGCTGTTCGGTTCGCTCCTCTCTGCTGCTTCCACGGGATGAAAAACAATAAGACAAAAACAAAACAAATGGAAGCTGTGCGTCCAGGTGTATGTCCCCCCAACCCGTTCGATTGAGACAGCAAGGACGCCACTTCCATTCCTCATCAAACTGAGTTACGACCTAAAGTGGGCTTCAGAGCGACCCAGATGTTATCGGGGAGAGGGGAGAGATCTGCCTGAGCGACGGCTGCATTAGTTGCATCGCGGTGGCATTATCGATCGGGGTGACAAAACAGAAGAAGGTTAATTGCGCATTGCAAGCCTAATGTAGTCTTTCCTGAGACCGCCAGACTGCTTTCTGTAACAGAGGAGGAATCTTGAATATCCACCTGACCCAATGAATCAGCATTCAAATTCTCCTGGCAGCTTCCTCTGCAAATTCATTTTGTTTGGTGATGGAGATATTTAAGCTTTTGACAGCTGTATATATATATTATTTTTATATATATACATTTTTTTTCTTCTCTCCAGGAGCTGTTGCAGAACAGCATACCTGTGGGTCTGTGTTAAGAAAGCACTGTAGCCCTTGTGGAAATGGGTCATGCCATCCTCCCTGTCTCTATTCATTTGGCAACATGCTTGCCTCGGGAGTCGCACATGTCAGACAGAGCTCAGTCTTATACTGTGCACCAGGAGTGTCCTGAGCAGAGTTTGTAAAGGCTTCCTGAGCCTCGCAGTGTCAACTCAAGAGTCAACCGATACAAGACATAACACTCCCCCCACATAGGCTGGCGTGATGAATACAGTGGGAGCGCGGGGAGCCGTGGTGCTGCTGTGTGTCGACTTGTTTCGGAGGCTCAGCGAGTTAAAAATACACACTGAACTAGTCCCCTCAATTAATCACATCCCATTTAAATGTGTGATATTGTAATGGGATTCAGCTGCAACCTCACCCACCGCGAGGAGCTTCAAGGTGGGGGTTATCACGGTATCTGATCGCTATGCGATCAAGCTTACAGCCACAATGGTCGAACCGTGGCAGCTACGTCAGCGACATTAACAGCTTTGTGTGAGATCTCTCAAGATCTAGAGAGAATAGAAACAAACAAAAAAAAAACTAATAAAAACCATCCTAGAGTCAGACTGAATATAGCCCCAAAGCATTGTGAGTCCCTGCTGCAAAGAAAGGGATCAAAAGAATACATTGAGACTATCGGCAACTCTTAATTCTATTGATTCTGCAAAAAGCTGCGCTCTACTTAGCTTTTCTCATCGCTCAGGGGAAGCAGGTGTCTTCAGACAAGCACTAACCAACACTATTGAGGATGTCACAGGCCGCCACTGTCCCCTGAAACAAATTGATGGGGTAGAAACGTTCGCCTTCAGGTAAAACAGGCTGCATTGTTCCAAGTCAGTGTGCAATGCATCACTTCCTCTGATTGGTTACTGGCACTGACTCTCCCACATTGTTTGGAGAGCCTGCCCGTCCGCCTGGACAAAGCACATGACTGCACTCGCAGGGCCGCTCTGTATGGAAATGTAAGGTTCTTTTGTGCTTGAGCGCAGGCCAACGTTTTTTAATGAATTTGCACGCATCTTAATTCTAGTCTAGTCTTGTTACAATGGTTGCGCAGTTAGAGCCTCGTGGCAAACGGACAGCCATCTGGAGATATGATGCAATCGTCTGCTATTCTTTTTGAATTGTGATTAGTGATGATGTCGTTGGTCATTGTTCATTTGAATCAAAGATTCTGCTGGCCTGGCACAGTTGCAGATTTGCGATGTGCAAAAACTGATGTAGAAACGTTGATCCTATAGGCTTCCGACGCACTTCATCAGCTGGTCATCGTGCTCACATATTGCAGGGGGCTTCTTCCTTGCTCTCAGGAATTGCATCAGGTATTTGGATAAACAATTGACTTGGCTGGAAATGAGAGGGATGCAATTGTTGTTTGATATAACTGAATACCACTTGGAGGATGGGCTGTGGAACAAGTAAGACACAGTACAGACCAAAACTGTCCACGGACACATCCTTTTTTTTCTGCAGTGTATACACAATGGATGCTGCATATACTGTATATACTCAGATTTATAAACAAATTACTGTAGCAGCAGTTTTAAGTAAAACAATTCCTAGTATTTACTTGTTAAAGCTTCTCAAATGTGATATATCTGGAAGCAGGCGCCTTTCACTTTTTCTTAGACAAAAAGATGAAATGACAAAATAATTGGCAGATGATGAGATAATCAAAATAGTAATTCATTGCAGCCTTGCTGGCCTCAAGTCTGAAAATATCCCTAATAATTTCCCTTTTTATTCCTTTGGAGATATACATGAATATACATAATTGATGAATGAATGAATGAATTAACAAACCAATACAAATTAATAAAAAGAAATAGGTGGATATATTAATAGAATCTATTCTCTTTAAATGCAGATGATAGTGATCCATCCCAGATCTCATTATGTTCACTGGACACGGAAGGTTGTGGTTGATGTACAGGTGACTTTTAACGGCAACGGCTTGCAATCTACCTCCGCTGTGCCCTTCTTCCTGGTTTTAAATGGCACAGTCTTCAATCAGTGGAGAGAGGTCAGACCTCTGTCACATCGGCAGCCGTGACAACCAGTGGAATCAGAGCGAGTCAATGGGCGACTAGCCGCACATAAGTGAATGCAGCAGGGGGTATCGCAACATGGGGATCATTGTATCCACAAACGCTTTCTCCTGCTCGTGTATCTTCTTTTATTTCAATTTCAATACATTTTGTGTGTGTGTGTGTGTGTACTTGATTGTGCTATTCATCGTCAGTGCAAATGCTCCTTAATCCCATTAATACTTGAAGGAGAGTTCATTCGGCTCCAATGCTGACAAGTTAATGAATACAGTGCTGTGTGTCTTTGCTTTGGTCGGGCCTCTGTTCGCCTTTATACGTTTCATGCTTGACTTATTTGGGAGGGTACGAGAGGGGCAGTTATCGAGGTTGCAAGGCCACGTGCTGAGGAAGTGCTTATCGAAGAACTTTAAAATGGCCCTGACGTGAGGACTGGACAGGACTATTGAAAAACATCACCCAGAACACAAAGACTTTAATGAGCAGTGAAAATAGCCACTTTTCACACAAGGCTTAGTCTGATTTTCCATAATACTTTAATCAATGCCCGATGTTTTCATTGACAAAACTCTGACGAACCAAATTTTTCCCAGACATGTAACGAGTCAATTGTTTCCCCTAAATGCAGCATGTAGCGTTAGGGAGGCTGGATCACACTGTGATCTCCTTAGCATGCTATTAATGCCAGTGTAAAAAAAAAAAATCAGACTGTGCCAGGAAAAGAAAAAGAGAGAAGAAGTAGCAGAAAGAGCCTTCTGAAACAGAATACGATAATATGCTTGTTTTGTTTGTAGTGTCAGTTCATGTCAGTGTACTCCGCTTCTTTCCAGCTAATAACATGCAGCAGCCACATCCTTTCAAAGTTTAAATATAAGACCACATGCTGGTCTGAAGTAATCCCACTGGGTTACGATTAATGACTCAACTTTTGCGGCCCACAGCGCAAGCTGTATGGGATTGCTGAGACGCAGGTCTTGTAATATTCTATTCTATCTATCAATCTATCAATCCATCCGTCTTTCTTAGTAGATCATGGGATTTGATGTTACAGCTGTAATTCTTTTCATATTTTTATGCCAAAGGTATAGTGTAAGGTCTTTCAATACCATACGCATGAATATAATCCAACTCTACTTCACTGAGCAGTAGCTAATTTTACCGCCAATGATGATGGCATGTGGTAGGAGGACAGTGGTTTTGTGACTTGTGATGAACATCAGAAACTGTGCATTTTACCCAGCAACCTCCCACCCCCTCATCTTTCTATCTTCATCCATCCATCCATCGTTGCGAATACAAAAAGACTGCATACCGTATCAGCTCTGTGTATCTTACCCTCCGTATATATGTATTTGATATGTGATACAACAGCCAAACTACCTTTGCTGACTGCAAACAATCAATAAAGCGAGGCCATATCATTTTACTGTATAATGAATCTCTTTTGCTGCTTGAATAATTTTTTTTTGGAAACACCTGACTCCATACATGAAATGTCAGTAAGCCTGTTACTTAGACGGCTTGCACATGCTCTCGTGTGTGTGAGTAGGAAGGGAGATTGGAAACAGGAATGCAAATATCACTCAGATGATGCATCAGGGCGGATTTCCACTGAAGACATTTTGCATAACCCTAACCCCAAGCAACATATATTTTTTTATTGTTCTGGGAGTGGCTACTTAATCGTCTGGACCGGCCCTTTTTGTCAGAATATCGTCAGCCATTCTTTGGCCATGAGTGTTGACCGTGAGTGAAAGGTCCCCCCTTTCCACACCCGATCAGTACGCAAAATAAGTGTTGAACTACAGAGGTGTGATCCGTTTCAGCTTGTCTCAGCTTTATTGTGAGACCAAAGCTTTAAGACTGAGAGATAAAAAGTGGAATTGTGAATTATCAAAGTCGGAACATGGGTGGATGAATGATACATAGACCTTTTGAATGTTTAAATCCTTTATCTTTACTCAAAGAGCCAGCTCCTGACACATTTCTTTTTATGTAACATCTGCTCTCTGTGAGGATATAAAATCTCTTTTGTTTAATGTGTGCTTGTGATTTATATTGTTTTTCCACCTCTCAAAGACTCTTTCCTCACAGTCTGCGTGTTGTGCTCTCGGGTTTTATAGCGTTCTCAGGTGTGTGTGGACCACCCAGGCTCATATTAAGTTTGTAATGGGTAGGAGGTTTTGTGGGTGTTTTTTCTTGAAATGAACCCAAAGCTTGCATCATCTCTGCTTGTATTTACTGGACAATCGTGCTTTAGTTGCTGCGGACTGAAGTTAAGCCTGCGCTAGTCAAAATAAGATTGAGGGGTTACAGCCGTGTGCTTTGCTTTGGTCTGATAAAGTCTCTCCACTGGGCTCTGGAACACAACTGAATTTTCAATAAGCCAAATCTACTTATGTGAGATCAGGTGGGTGCAGGTGGCTTAAGTTCTTACTTCCAACAACCCCTAAGGAGACGTGGGCTTCTCATTCCTGCTCTCGAGAAATACTTAAATCATGAACCCCGTCTTACAGTCGAGTTATAGAGTTAAATTGAATCATTAACCCTTTTCCTCTTTTACATGCATGTGCAGTAAATGATGCGACAGAAGCTGACAGAAACACATGCGCGTTCATATAATTAATTAAAAAATGATTGCCGATTAATGGTCAGATGTAAAACTTTATTGCGCCAGGTGCCATCCATCTTTTACTTTCCTCTCTCCGCCCATCTGTCTCTCTGATTACCACTTTCATTTTTTTTCTTCCTCTCGCTTTTTTCTTCCTCTCGCTCCACTAACGTTTGACAGACACAGGCCTCCGAGGATCTGCGTGTGCATATGATCGCCTACCCAGACTCACCAGTTCTGCAGTTTAACAGCATTTTGACGTACATTTGATTAAGCCAACGCCTGTACCGCTGTATGCTCAACTTTGATTGCATATGCACAGATGCACGGGTTTTTGTGCTCAAAGCCCGGACAGGTAACCCAGAAATGTCATCACACTAAGTCTAGGCAGCAGTTCTGGCTCATTTGCACAGTGTGGCTATGCAGCCGTGCTTCACTCATTTGCCAAAAATCGAACACAGCATTCCCCTTTTTTTTTTCTCCTTTTTTTTTGTCAGCCAGCCTCCTTTTATGCTAAATAGTGCAGAATGCCAACAAGGCTGTGTTCGGTGAGTGATTGTTTGGGTGCAAGAAGGAATATATCAGTTAGATGAAGGGGGATGTGTTTTTTTTGATATCACCAATGAAAGCCTATGCTTCAATTAAAATGAGCAAACTGTCCTGGAATATCTCCAAGAACTTTTCAGAAGGGTTATTTGAGGTAAAAGCATGATGTATGTGCTATCTATTGAGAATTGATGTGCACTGAAAGATAGAGAGTGACAAAGAGCAGCACAAATGCTGGTCTCCCTGACTTGGTTGAATTTAACTAAGTTCTGTTATTGTGCAATAAAGCTTCTTTTATTTCGTTCATGAATAAAACCGACGGCTGATTGATGTGGCAGCTAATATCGGTTACGTCACATATAGTGGTCTGTTCACAAGGATATCAGTTGAAATAGTAAGATGGACGACTTACTGTGAAAAATTAACTTAAAAGAAGAGCCCGACCGATTTGTTGGTTGGACGATATGATCCTCTCACAGAGATATTGGTATTATATGGAAACAATTTTTTTCTACAGAACAAACAATGCAGAAAAGATCTGAATTTATGTTCACATGTTATGTAAACATTTAAGTTTTTCTTAATTTAAGTTATCTATGTGGCTGTATTTGTGTTTATTTTTGTACATAGTTATTTATAATAAAGTTTATGCTTAAACTGTTAAATATCAAGCCACAAATATATTTCTCTGTCATGACGACTTTGAAGGAGTCATTGCCAATTTTTATTTTCATATACATACAGTATATTGGCCAATAGGTTTTACTGCCCCGTCGTAATCCACCCACAACAGTCTATTTTGGTCGGGCTCTCCTTAAAAGCTATTACAATCATGTTGTTTTACTATGTTGAAAGATGATAATGCGTTTGAGTACATGTTTATCTGCAATTATTGGGTTGATTATGTATTTCTGATATGAGTATATGCTATGGACAGTTAAGTCTCTGGTGATAAAACTCTGCTACTCTGGAAACATTGAAACACGTGTTATTGTTTCATTAAAGTCATCACTCCTTTCTATTGATTTCTATTCTAACACTTGCCTGAATAGGGGGATTCACACACCACCTGAGCTCCTTTGCCTACCTGTGTTGCACAGGGGTGGCTGGAGCTTTATTTGTTACTTGTTGTGCCTTATGGAGGCAAACCATTTTTGACATTTACTCTAACATGAACTTCAAAAAGGACCCATGACCTGTTTAGTTTCATTTTAGCTTACATTTTTGTCTGTTTCCATTTTGATCACCCAAACTGATCCCATTAATAGCATTCACCATGTTCAACAACTCTTACTTCTCAGCTTCTTTGATGATATGGTGTCTTTATTTGGCACTGTTTTGAGGTATACTTAATATTTACCATTACGATCTTTCTAATCAGCCTCAGCTGTTGGTGTGCTCCACTCGAGAACACAGCACTTGGCAGTGAGGGATGTGACAGGGTAAATTAACAGTTGAAGACGTTCAGTGTATTTTTAACCAGGTTCAGTGCAGGAATCGTTTTTTCACTCTTTCTCCCTCTCTGTCTTTCACACACTCTCACACACCCAATCTGTAAAAGTTATAATTATATCACATCAAACCATGGCTGGGGCTGCTGCAGCTGGGTGAAGATTTGGTTTTTATATCATGAATAAAACTACCATATAAGTTGTCCCCTCACTGTGTAGTGTACCACTTTGCTTGAACTGTTGAGCGTGTGTTTAGTTTGCACATGCATGCCTATTGGTTTGTGTTAGAGTCCGTCATTCAGTCAGCCATGAGTTCTCCATTTCCAGTCTGAAAGTTTATTAGCAATGTCCAGTGCAACTTTGCTTCTACAGCTGAAAAGAACAGATTGCTGTTTTATTTTTAACTGACGGAAAACAAGCTACAGTATAATGTGGCGATGTCTAGTAATAATCCCCTGTGAATGGACCTTATCACCGATAAAGCAACTGCACCAAGCACTAAGCCTTGTCTTGCTCAGCACCGAGGCTCTTTGAGTCAGTAACGCCTAATACATGAAATCCACTGACCAAGGGGTAAGCAGGATGCAGAAATTCAATTTGTCAAGGCCTGCCCTTTTCAGTATACACAATGCACAGCTTAAGCCAGCGGGTGTGAAGCAAAGTGGAAATCGAGTGGACCTAAGGGTCAGAAGCAGTTTTGTAACAACTTCTTTATGTCCCCCTAACATGCACATGCAGTAGTGCTGTAGAGAAACATTGTATGCATCTTCAGCGTAACATTTTTGACTAAGTTAAATGGTAAGTTAACCAAAAATATTATAATAAATAGAGCTAATACTAGTTTGACGTCATATTAACATAAAAATAGTAGTTTGTTGATGACAGCTTTAAATTGTCAAAACTCTGCTTAGCCTATTTAAGTCACTTTTTTGTTTTCAGTACCTCACAATGGGTTTGACTGGTCTTAAATATGCCACCTAATGTAACTAGTAATGGGGCTTAAGAATTGCGTTATAAACTGAGTCAATTGCAGTTAATAATCCTGGCAAAAATCAACTCTAACAATGAATTAACTATGAATTGAACTATTTCATACAATGGAATATAATTACATATATATATAACATTGACACAAAGCATTAAAACAAGATAACACAGGTACAACACAAGTAAGAGGGGAATGTAGTAAATGTGGTGACATTAAACGTCCAAAGGTCACATCCACATACTGACATTTTCTATATCACATCTCCTCTAATTACCAGAGTGAGTGACAGAATGCCACGAAGACGGCACAAGCATGAAAGAGGTGATTTCATGGCACAGTTCTTGCGGCATACCACACATCTTTCAAACCAGACCTCCACAGAGAGAAACATAATAGTGTGTAGCGCGATCCCTGTCTGTCACACCAGCGAGATCATCGCGAAAATGCCCTGGAAAATGATCTGTGGGAAAGAGAAGGAACCCTGCCGCTGGCTGTAAAATGAGTCGGAGGCCCTTTGGCAGCACCTGTGCACGTTACGATACTATTATTTCTGGAGCATATTTCAACTAAAACAATTAAAAAATATATACATGTGATGTCCATAAAATAATAGCTTTCAGTCAAGTGTTTTGTGCGAGACGACCCTGAGAAGACATTTTAAAGGAATAGTCTGACATTTTCATCTTGGGAAAGTATGCCTATATGCCTATTATATTTTGATGAGAAGATTAATAACATTTCAATTCTCATGTTTGTCTGTCCATGTAGCTGGAGCTAGCGTGTCGTCGGCTTAGTTTAAGTCTCATTTGTTTAATCCATGAAAAGCGAAGTTCAAAAAAGTCTAGTTGCTCTTACAAGTAATCGAGCACATAACCTCCCTAAAAAACAGCAGCTCAAACATACCAGACAGCCTTTGGGATGGTCATTTCTGATCTGCAGACTCGTCTGGCAGATTTTTCGTTAAACTTGGACAAAGTCAGACCAGCTGCTTCCCCCTGTTCATAGCCTTTATGCTAAGCTAACCAGCGGCTAGCTCCAGCTACTTTGCGTATAGAACAAACACATAGTGGTATTACTTGATCATTGATTTTATGACTCTTGACAAGATTGTTAAGACAGCACTTTTTCCACAAATGTTCCCTGTAATGCGATGATCAAGGAACAAAAACTTGGATTCATCGAGCTTGCGTTTGGTTCTTTGAAGCTCTCCGTGGCTCTCAGTCTCCTCCGCACACTTGCAAAAACACAGCAAAGGGACTTAGCATGAGAATTTTCCATACCAGTGGATCCTTTGTGAATTTTGAATCAGAGGATCGCTCAGTCACAGAGTGCATTTGTGCGGCCTAATTTCCCTTTCATCCAAAATGCCACATGGAAAAACATCACGACAACAAGAGAGCTAATGAGGTAAACATTTAACGAACAGGGTCACAACGATGCCTCCATGTGCTACTGAATATGCATTAATCCTGTGAGTTAGTGACACAGTTTTTGACTAAAAATGCATTTCCCCCCCCTTCCTTCAACCATTTTGCTTTCCTCGCCTATTAATCCGCAGTGGCACTTTCCGTCGCAGACACCTTGCTCTTCAGCGGTTTCTGTGGAGATTCAGATGAGCCGCGAGCTCCAATTCTTTATACATGTTTGATGACTCTCTTTATGCCACGTCTTGGATACAAGCGTGAAAGTGGGAGATCTTGTACGGAAAAAAAAAAAAAAGGTACAAAAGATGGGAGGTACCCAAGTTTGTAATGAGGCTAGAAAGGCTCTGTTGGCTCACGAGCAAAGTAGGGCATCTGTAATGAGCGTGCATTACAGATGCTTTGTGTGTGTGTGTGTGTGTGTGTGTGTGTGTGTGTGTGTGTGTGTGTGTGTGTGTGTGTGTGTGTGTGTGTGTGTGTGTGTGTGTGTGTGTGTGTGTGTGTGTGTGTGTGTGTGTGTGTGTGTGTGTGTGTGTGTGTGCGTGTGCGTGCGTGCGCTGGATGGATGGATGGATGGATGGATGGATGGATGGATGTTGTGAACGTGAACTGAGCCACAAGCTCTAACATCAACTGCCCAGTGGTTGACAGGAGGAGGGGGGTGTCAATCATGTTTCCCACTCGACCTCAGATACGGGAGATGCCTCTCCCCTCAGAACCCCTAAATTGTGTGTTTTCCCGGAAAACAGAGTTAGCTTGATGTACATTTCCACACAATGGTGTGGTGGACGGTGGCAGATCCAACAGTGCTTTTCAGTGGAAGAAGGCACAAACTCAGTCAACAAAAATTGTGACCATTTGTCACTTTAGATCGGGAATTCTGATGATTTGTTTAGCACACTTTTGCATTGGCATTTAGTTCATGTGTGGTTGTGTGTTTTGCATATTATTTATGATATTTTAATTATATTTTAGTCCCGAATTATACTGCCAAATATTTACTGTATTAACCTAATACAACGATACAAGAACATCTTCTCCAAATATTACAGTCATAGTCTGGCAGATGCAACCGTTTAAAATTGAATGTCACTACATCACCGCTGGCTCTTAATGAGCAAGAACCTGAAATAAGATGTTTATGAATTACACTAATTAACACCATCCATCACATGGCCTTGATGTCACATTTCTCTGTCACTTGGCTTTACCAGATCAGCGATAAATACACTATGTTTATTGTTATTTATTTTTAATGTAAAAAATAGGAGTAATGCAAGTGTCTAATCATATTTTTTTACTTCCAGCGTTAAATGTGGCTAATTATTATGAGACGTGTACAAATAAGAATTTAAAAGTGTTTTTTTTGTGTATGTGTCATGTTTAAAATTTTTATCAGGCTTTGGAGGAATCATGGTTGTCAGCTCTGTATTCTTTATACACTTTGAAAGCGTGCACCACACACACAAGCAGCAATATAAACAGCGTACTAACCATCATTAATTCCTTCTCGTACAGGCCTGAAGGGATCGTAAACCTCAAAGAAATACTGCCCCGGCAGTTAGTGTGTACCTGCAGAGTCCT
Organism: Scophthalmus maximus; assembly: GCF_022379125.1. Classification (NCBI taxonomy): domain Eukaryota; kingdom Metazoa; phylum Chordata; class Actinopteri; order Pleuronectiformes; family Scophthalmidae; genus Scophthalmus; species Scophthalmus maximus. Next base: position 14,585,826 of record NC_061533.1, on the reverse strand, counting down.
TCACATACAATGTGTGTGTCAATGCTCGACAATGTGAGACCAACCAAGGACAGTAAAAGGTTGGACAACTGTGTCTGAACTTGCTGTGGTGGTCTGCGATTTGGACGATAGTAAATTTGACTGAGCCGGCAGTGTCATGGCAGGATGCCATTCATCAAAGATTGACTGCTGATTTACATTTTGTCGTGTTGGATCTGCATGGTTCCACCACCTGGGCTTTCGCTATGATTTTTAACTACAATATGTATTAGGCATTCATGGAAGGGCCATGATGCAGGCGGCGCATAATTAACCCTCGATATCAGGTGGTGCTACTGCATCTAATCACATTTTATAGTGGTTATTAATTGCATCATGTTAATCACCCGTTGCGAATTAACATAATCCTTGATATGTGTATTTTTTTATTGATAAAAAAAATATGATGTATTTTAAATACCGCCAAGGTCGTGGAACCATTGCACATGTCGATTCCTTAGGGACATTGTGGTTCATGCTGTCCATGGGCAATAGTTTCACCACGGCAAAGTCCTTGGTCGCTGGATGCTGCAAAATCCTGCGAACCCTCCGGGCTCCGGGCTGAGTGCATTATTGCTGCCCCTGGCCCATGATGAGGAGAGGTATTGATCTTGTCCTCAGAAAAAAGCCCTCTGCACACCTCTGCAGGGCTTAGAGTCGGCCAGGGCAAGATGCACAGTAATGAGAGCAATAGAGGGCAGAATGGAGGACCAGCTTGTTACTAACAAGGATGGAGACCTTTACACTAAAGAGAAGAAAAAAGTAAGCCGGGCATTTTTTCTTTCTTTTTTTAATTCTCCCCCTCACTTCAAGCCACTTTTCCTTTTTTTTCTCTCTCTGTGAGTACAGTTTAGGTCCTAACCACACCATGCCCTGCCTTGATAGTCTTATCTGGAATTTAGAAGCCGTGTGGGAATATATCTCAGCGGAGACTGTCTGAAAAGCAAATTTAGTTTGCAGTCAGAGGAGCAGCGGAGGTGGTCTCAAACGATTAACATCCTTTCTTGGAGAATGTGGTTTGAGCTTTCCCAGACCGAAGAGGGGAAAGATACCTCTGGCTGGGAAGAAAAGGTCCACACTCCTTTGAGTGCTATGGTCGGAGGCTTTTGTGGCAAGAGAAGTTTTTATTTTTCATGGGAAGGACTCAAAAAAGGAGGACTTTGTGTTTGCGCGAGCCTTTGAGGTGAAGATTACATTGGGTGAAGCCTCTAACCTCACGGTGACCAAAGCTCAACCCCAACATAATGATTATGGGAGCAGACTCTGACCCATGCATGTTTTTGACCAAGCTTGCTTGGGAGCTTAAATCATATTAAATGGAGATGAAACAAAAGCTCCACATTTCCCGTCTTTGTGGATCAGCTGAGCTAACGGACACAGGCAACATGTTTGTCCCATCCCCTCCTGTCTTGACTTCTCGACTGACCGAGCCAAAGCTGTTCATTCTCCCAACCTCGCGAGGCCGATGAAACTGGACAATTCCACCGAGCTGATCTAATCATTTCTTTCATTTCTGGTCTCCCTGGTCACCGGCCCCTCAAAGATCAGCGCTGTGAAGGCAGTTTGCAGTTGGTCAGTGGCTTGGATTTGCATGTCAAAGTTGAACAAAATTGATCATCTCTGCAAAGCGCTCCGCACAAATTGATTTTCAGCTATGAGCAAAATGAGTGGACGCGGCGAATTTCGACTGCAATTAATTGACCTGAAATTTTTTAGTCATGAATGCCGGTTTGACCCGTTTGAAATGAGAAAATTCACTGGCTGGATTAGTCTCTCAACACTAATATTCCGAGGCCCGTCTTGCCTCAGTTCCACTTGCTGTGCAAATCTATTTAACTCATCGAGGAAGGAGGTTTAAAGGACTGCCCTCAGCAATTGACTGACTTCATAGCAGCACCTGAGCTTCCTTTCATCTTCAAATGTCCCTACAAAGGACCTGGATCTCTTCTCCCTGGACCAAGTCCTGCACAAAGCTACCTCAAGCTTGGAGGCCAACATGCTCGCTGTTATCACTACTCATTTCATCTAATTCATGTGCTTCTCCAATCTCTCTCTCTCTCTCTCCTGTCTCTCCTTCTCTGGCGTCTTTTAATTCCAGTCCGCATTCCTGCGTGCTCATTTTCTTTCTTCTTTGTGCTTCTTTATCTTTATAGAGTTGTTTCTGAACAGTATACTGTGTGTGTGTGTGTGTGTGTCACTAAGACACTGTCTGTCTGCTCTTCCATGGATGTTTAGCGTTTTTCAGCCCTCTCTAAACACCGTTTCTCTCTTCTCGCCACCCCCCCCCCATCCCCGAGGCCAAAGCAAGCTTATTCCCTCTAGCTATTACATCCAATTAGGAGGAGTGAGAGTTTCACCCCTCCTCCCTCTCCACACTAACAATGTGGAATACAGTGGAATGAGTCAGGGTTTTCTCCTCGCCGCTTTGATGTGTACAAATTGCACTTCATACGCACACTTGGCAAGGAAACAAAGATCCAGTTTGCCCTTTCAAGTTGGGATTCTTTGTCATTTGGTGAACAACAAGATACACAATGGGGGAAGCTATTGCTCCTTGTGGATGGTGCCTTCTTTCATTTCAGCTCTTCTCTTTGAACATGGATTTCAAAAATTGTATATTTTACAATAACAGTATAACATGTGTGTATACAGGGGCTTTGTCCTTATATTTTTTTTACTGCTCACAGCTAAACCCTCTTCATGAAGTGCTTTTTCTTGTCAGTTGTTCTAAAAGACATCATGTCAGTTATGCTGATTTACAGTGATCAATATTCCTTTGGGGTTTTCTTCTTTCTACAGAACATGTGCATGGGCCGAATCTCTGCATGAACAATGTCTCTGTCTTCAGAGGCCCTACGGTTGAATATAAAGCAGAGCTGCATATTGGTATCCATGATGACCTTTAAACATCTCTTTTCTTTGCAAAAAACACGGCAGATGAAAAACCCTTACATTCTTTCTACTAAAATATCTTAAGTGCACTTTGGATATAAAGTGCCTGAAGGCTATGTGACCCAAATCAATACTGTTACTACAGGCAGTAATGAGGAAAGAAATTAAATTTACACTTTTTTTCCTTCTTTAATTATTTCTACCTCTAGTATTCTGCATCATATGTCAAGTAGTGAGGTGGTGTTTGACTAACAGTTTTTCTTCTTGGAAAATGAAAATTCGCACATCCTCATGTTAGTTTACCTTTAGAGTGCCCTCTCAAATAATTGAAGTAAACTGTGGTTCGAAAATTGCCTTAGCATTTCTGTGCTTGTGCTACATAATGGGGCCAGTTGGCTCCAGCACTCGGGAGCTTATATGCTTTTGTTTACTGCTCCTACAGAATTTGACAGGATTTTCATTCCGGTGCTAACTGTTCCTTTAAAACCTTTGGCAGTTCTCCTCTCAAGGTCCGTAGCTTGTTCTGCTGTGGTCTGCCGTTTCTTCTTCCTTCCCCCCTTTCTTCTTTAACCTCCCTCCTCCTCTTTTCCTCCCCTCACTACTGTAGTTGCCCACTTGCATTCTACATTTGAATACAACGATGAGATAAATAGACATTCTCCCTGAATCCACTTGTACTATCTCTGTATATACAGTTTACCCACTTTGCTTTATTTATTTTTTATTTCATTTTAATTTTTTGCTTTTGCAAAAGCCACAAAAAGTGACATCAGAGAATCTGGAGTTTTGAACTGACCTTGCGTTCATATTGCGAGTGCTGTGGTATTTGTATATTTGGAAGGCTTTTTGTATTTGCAGCAATAACGGTCTTTTGACTGTCTCTACGGGTTTTCTTGTTTTGATCCAATACATGAAACACAGTGCATTTAAAGCACCTTTATACATACATTTATAGCATATCCCATTATTTTTAAAAATATCATCAGCAATCATTTCTGCTGCACGGTAGAAGAAGAGGCCCAAAAGAAAAAGAAAACAGGATGCGAAAACATGCTTTAGAAAAGAGCATCTCCCCGCTGAAAAGGAACATGTGAACGCACTACCACGCGGATCAGCCTCTCGACAGAGGCATCTGGTCATTCAACAGAGCAACATCCGTCGTTCAGTTCGGAATTATGTCGAGAATGGCAATGATTAATTGCTGTAAATGAATAGTTCTGTTATCAGATGGATGACATTCAACATGTTTGCGCTTTCTACCCGACAACTGAGCAATTTATGAAGTTTGTGCACAACGTCAGTTACCAGCATCAGCGGTTGGATGTTATCGGCACTAGTTGGTGAAACTGTCGATTTTTGTCTGCTTCTATATTCTTGAGGAAGCCTCCTATAGGGTATTCTGATCAATAATGGCCATGGCATTATTGAGAACATATGTTGTTTGCTGACACTTGGTTTTGTACACTGACACTTAAGAACAGACTTTTAAAAAACATATTGATTGTGTGCACGTGCACACACACACACACACACACACACGTCTTGGATATGTCTGCAGTCTGTATTGACCACATTAGAAAAACACTTGTAGACAGACTGAACCGATGGGTTTTTCTTTCGGTTATGCTTGGAATAGCAGTACAGCGCTCTAGTGAACACACTGTACCCTCACAAACAGTCAGATACCGTATACAGTCTGTGAATCATGCACATCTGTGAGAAGCAAATAACTTTAGCCCCGATCTATGGATGTTGTGTTGCCGTGACGGAACAACACATCACAAAGGTGATTATAAAGGTTAACATTTTTTAAATATTGTGGCTATGTTTACAATTGATTTTAAATGGCAGCAGAGAATCTCTTTGAACACACTGATTGAATCTTCCCCCATGTCAAGTGTCATTTTATATCTGAATGTGAGAGAAATAAGCACATTTTGCTGAAAACACGGGACTCGTGTTTCACGCTTGTTTTTATTCACCGCATGCCTAAAGACAAACAGTTTCATATTGCTGCACTATAGAAACTAGAACCATTTGGTATTCTATTCTTTCTCCAGTGTAATGCACATTGCTAGGCTGACTCTCCTACACTCCACGGCGAATATTACAATTTAATAAACTGATATCAGGATTTTGAGACAGAGCATCTATCACTGTTTTAAAAAAAAGCAGCACATGTATTACCTAATTCCCATTATGAACTGCTTTGCCAGCGTTTTCACGTCTATATTAGGAAATACAGACCTAAAGCAAAAAGACATGTTGTAAACCACAATGCAGTTCGTAGTATCTGTCAAAAAAATTGAGAGAGCGAGATGTTTCTCTCCGTATCGTGCAGCGAGGCCTGTACCCTGTACTATTGCTCCACTGACAAAACAGTAAAATGAGGATTGATGGCTTATTAACTTACAGAGAGAATGTGTTTGCCACTCCACTTGAGAAAAACAGTGGTGTGCTACTGCACTTCCTTGTCATTAGTTGGGCGAGCATCAACAATGGCTCTCTAATTATTGTTGGTATTGTGTTTGTGAGTTATTTCACAGTTAGCCGCCCACTCCATAGCGAGAAGATTTAATGTTAATAAGCCCTGCCATGATGCAGCACGCACTTTTAAGGGGGATGTTATGTGGGAGATAGATGTGTAGCGAGCATCTGCTGGAGGTTGGAGAGAGAGAGGGTGTGTGTGTGTGTGTGTTTGTGTGTTTGTGTGTGTGTGTCTGTGTGTGTGTGTTTGTGTTTGTGTGTGCACGTGCGTCAAGCCTGCGTGTGTGGGTAGGGAGTACAAGTAAATTTGATATCTGTAGTGCTAATGTAGCACATGTCCACAGATTGCCATATGTGCCACTGTGCAGCAAATTGAATCCAGTTCAAACCTTTATTCATTTTTTCCCTTGTTGGAAAAAGTGAGCATGGCAAGTGGACATGATATACTGAACATAGTTCACAGAATTTCAAAAGTCCAGTGTGTGTGTGTGTGTGTGTTCAAATATTCTGACCTTGTTGCATGATTGAGTGGCATTTAAATGCAAATGTTGATTTGCTGAATTGTGTCACTTTACATTATTGATGGCTCTTATACAATTGGCCTTTCAACCACTCTGCTACAGTTATCATGTCATTCTTGTTCCACAGCCTCCTGCTACATTGGAAATGATAGTTTAATGCCTCTCATTTGTGGCTGAAAACACACGGAACGTCTTCAACTGCGACTTAAATCGCAGGAATGAAATGCAGTCCTGTGGCAAATTGAGCTGTTTTTCTCGCGACGATTTCATCGGATTCCGTCTTCTTTAAACTACTGTAACCTGATTAAAAGAGCTCACGACTCTCCCAGAGGCCGGGGGAAAAAATGTGCTGGAAAGAACCGGGAAAAACTGCAGCAAAAGTTTCACTGCTTGAGATTCACAATGAGAGACACTTGACAGACATAAACCGGATTTGTCAGCCCCAGTGAGCAGTGTCTAGGCTGCCAGCGTTAACAAGTGACAGCCAACTGTCACTCTTAATGCTGCACTGCTAAATGGGAGTGGGATCCATTAACCGGATTGGTTTTGACTTTTGTCATAGGCTGAATGGCCGCGAAGGTAAGAGTGAGAAGCTTCACAGAGCCACAATATCAGAGGGGGCTCCGTTGTGGGGTTTACATCGGTCCACTTTTTTTTTGTTTTCAATAAATAATCAAATCCGAAGTTCATAAAATAATGAAAATTGTACATTATTTGGGATATTATGTGTGCAGAAAATTTGACTGCTTAGTAGAAACCAAAAAAAAAACAATTTTCATCAATACAATACGTATCAACAAAAATCTGTCTTTGATTTGACATTTAAAAAATCTCACACTACCATAATGATCGGCGAAAATCCTGTACACACAAATTACAACATTATGACAAAGTATTTCCACCGTTCCATTATACAAAACAAGCACCAGGTAAATTACATCAAACACAACACGATGCGCTATATGAATGACCCCTGGCTCCCACCCGTTTCATGATAATTACCGTTATTGCAATTGTTGTGTTGACCCTGCACCCGGACAATGTTTCTACATCAAAACAATAATTTTGTCTTTATTATCAAAGCCTCACAGGGTAATGGGGTTAATGTCAACGCTAAGGAAACAACACTGAAAAGTGCATAAAATATCCCAGGCAACCTCAGCGTGATCCATGTGTTTTAACCTCATCACATTAAACCCAAAGAATAATTATTTCTTAAAATGATACATACATTTTAATGTCAATCCCACTTCCACAGACATGGTATAAAACCTTGGTGTGTACACTATATATTCCATCACTCCGCTTTCTAGTAACAGTGATATTTTTGGCAGTCTTTGAACTCCTTTTGGCATTTTGTCGTCTGTATTCACTGTCGGAAAAAACTAAAAAATCCTTCGAACATTTACATCATTTGCTGTGACACAGCTGTCAGGAATTTAAGTAGGGCTGAGTTTTCACTTGTTAAAATTCACGATTTGCCACAGCAAAGAGAGAAACCGAACAAAACCAGACCAGGCACAGCACTTTATTGTGAACATTCTGCAGAAGAGAGAGAACAGAGAGTCATTTATATGAAGTTGTAAGTGATAAACTAATGGGATGGCTTACAGTACAGCATCACTTCGCTTTTTTTTGGTGTGTGGGTTTGCCCTCTCTCTCACTCTCGCACCATCTCTGATTCCATTTCTAAGTGTTTGTCAGCTTGTGAAACTGCGATCACATGGTTTAGCAGATGTAATCCAAATGTGTTTCGCACTCCACTTCAAGTCACACTCTCCCTCCCTGGCGCTTCATGCGACTATGTCACATCTGACATCAACCCTATGAATCTCCAAACATTGAATGACGAACTAACTAACATCGGGCCATTGTGTGATGTGTCAGGACTTTTAATTTGCTAATTTTGCTGAAATTACTGTTCAATGTTGTACTAAATGGAAAATAATATTCGAAGACTGGCTGAGGAAATCAGTCCTTGATCACGGGCTATGATCGGTGCCCTGCTCCACCGGCCTTAACCAGATGGAAAGGTTTCTGTCCAGCCAGGTTTCACTGCTCACCCTGCACTTTTCAGTTGAACATCTTCAACAACAATATAGGCTGCTGGTAAAAAAAAAAACAGTGCTACAGTATTTAACTATACTCTATATATAATATTTTGGCTGGATTGTGAGGTAAACCTCAGGTATCGGTAACTCGCAGTAAAGTGTCACCGATGATATGAACTGCAGCAAGATGATTCCTCTGTTTGCTGCGCAGCAGTGAAGTCAACAACACTGTTTACTTCACCATTTATCGTTTATTCTGATAACCGACAATTTCGTCTTGATTTCTAATCTGTGACGAGCAACTTAACTAATGTTCACTAACGTGTCCAACCAGAAGTACGATACACTAGCAACGTACCCCTACTCTATATTGTAAAACGATGATTGGATGAGCTCAGTTTTACCTATAGTTGTACTGATTTATTCATTTTATGCAATTTAATTTTCCGTCTAGGGTTAATAGGACTGTGTTGCACACCATGTTAAGCTCATTGTGACTGATAAAAACAAACTAGACGAGCAAATAATTGGATTATGTTAGCCAATATATTTTACAATAGGTTGCAACTGTGGAAGGCCATGTCGAGTCAATCTTCCACTGTATAAATGAAATAATATTTTGTTGCTATGTATATTGACGTACGTTATATTTCATGGTCACTGAAAGGAAAGATACAATCAACACATCTGTCGGGCCTTTATATACAGTATGTGTTTTAATGTATGCGTATATATCCTCCCCTCCGTGTGATGGGGTGCGTGTGCGTGTGAGAGAGAGAGCGAGTGTACTGTGCCACTTGTTCTACCTGCACACTGGCTCCTCTATCTCTGCTGAACACCTTGAGGTCATAGCAGGCCTGTGCTGGACATGCTGGCTGGTTCCCATTTTGATTATGGATGGTTATTACTGTCTCCTGGCTGTCAGTCAGATTAAAGCAATATGTCCCAGGACGGAGGCTTATCGTGCAAAAGAGGGGACCTTCTCCTTTTGAAGGAGGAGGGGGGACATTTGAATTAGTCATCTCAACAACCGTCCACGCTTTACAAATTTATTAGCGCGGTCTCGAGATGTATCCGCGTGTCCAGTGATGTCGTACAAATTGGAACAATGTGTCATGTGGTGTTCTTGTGTGTCTGGCAAGAAATTTACATTACATGATGTGAATTCTTAATAAACATTAGGACTCTAACCACGACATTGGTTCACACTCTCACCACCTGGTGTCAATTACTGTAAGAAAAACCCAAGAGAACATAGTTCCCATGCTCCCATGTAACACCTCATATTATTCAAACTTGTTTGTAGCTCGGTGGTTTGCAGAATACTTATGTTAATCAATAATGGAAAAATTGAATTTAAGTTTTTTGATCCTTCGCCACGGCTCAAATGCGTTGATTTAGATTTTCACCAGTTTTTCGATAATGGACATTAGTCTGAACCCCGGCTGCTTAATGTTACAGTTTAAGCAGACAGTTTTTCCTCAAAGACACAGTATGTTGCGAGCACAGACGAGCAGTGAATCACAATTGTTTCATAGATTCATTACAGATCTGTTTATTGTCCCACTGCCGAAGAAAGCGCTCTGGTTTGGCTTTGATGACAACTTTTATGGGGAGGGAAAATTTTTTCAGATCTCTTAGATTTGCAGGCTTTTATGAACAGCGGCAGTTTACTGTTCAAAGGAAGAAATAAGGCCACATGTAGTAAATTGTGTTGCCAGTGTCTATACTGAAATAATTTGTGTTTTCTTTCATTGGGGACTATAGTGACATACCACTACAGAAGTGTTTTGTTTTTTTATTCTTTTTTTAATTATTGTTATTCTTATCTGGCTTCGTAAACCAATGTATTTTCACCAGAGTAATTGTAGCAGTGACTTCAGTGTCTGCAAAGCCATTTATTGATCCACCGAATTATCATTAAGCTGCATCTTTTCCACAAAATTGTTGTTGATAAATACAGTAAACGCTGTGTCTAAACAGTTTAATAAGAAAAGATGATAAATAAATGAAACCGGACATTGCTAAATGAAAACCAAGCACATTAAGAATATCCACCAAATTTAACTTGGCTGCAACAAAACTCAATATCTCAATGACAAAGTAGGCCAAACTTGGCTGAGTCTAAACCGTGGAACTGTTCCAAAAATGATACATGCCCGTTCTCAAGATTTGGACAAGGTTATGGTTATGGTCAGAAAACGATCTCCGTCACACTGTCAGCACCAGATGGGCCATGAACTCCGCTCCTGGCTCTCAGTCACGTACCTCGTTAACCCGACCTTCCATTCCGACTTCCTCTTTAAGAGGTTTTGCTGTAACAATGTCACATTATCTCTGCCTTTGCCTCTCAGAGGGGACAGTAAATATACTCTCACAACTGCAATGGGTCGTTTGTCAGGAAAGCATAAACACCCGTAATAGAAGTGTCTGAAAAATTGTCCAATGTTGTTGTGTTGATCAAGCCAGTTTTGTCTGCGACTGGTCGAGTTGTTACGAGTTTGCTGCATCATAGTTTCGACAAAACCAAACATGCTCGTTCATCTTCATATCTGTTCATTATTCTTCTTTTTCCCGCCTGACCAATAATATCAGCCAATATGATCCTTTCACAGACATATAGGCTTTTATGTTTGCAGAGATGAAAACTTTTTTATTTCACAGAATAAACAATACAGAAAATGGGTCTTTATGTTAACATTTCATGTAAAATGATGTTCTATATATTTGGTTGCATTTGAGAATGACAAATACATTTTCTCTTTTTCTCATCTTCTTTATTGAGAAAATCTATCAATTGTACAGTAGGTAATCAAGGTTTTGCCGGCTCAGTGTAGTGGACAACTTGCACTCAGGTTTTTATGCACTCATATGACTCCAATACTTGGATAAACAAAAACAAAACAAATCCTTTATTGTATCTCTACCTTCTCAGCATGTGTATTCGTGTGGGTGTGAATAGTTGTCAGCATTCAGAAGCATATGTTGTTGCTTATATTTTTTTTCCTTTGGTGAGTGTGTAATTGTGTGTATACACTATAGACAGCATTTGTCCGTGGGATTCCATGTGTGCGTTTGTGAGTCTCGACCCGTTCGCTGAGAGACGAGAGAGAAAACGGCAGCAAGAAAGAAAACCAAAGTAAGTGAAGCGTGGAATGTGCTTGGTTTCGGGATTACATTGGCCCGCGTGCATGGGAAAACGCACAGCAGAGCTGCTGCTGCCAAACAGATTAGAGGTTGGGGAAGAAGTGCATGGCATTGGCTCCTTGTGACTTCGCTTGAAGCTTTCTTTCACATATTCAAAGCAGTGTTTTACTCTAACACGGTGTCTGTTTATGACAAAGGTGTCCGGGCGAAGCGTTTCTCCTTCAGTTTGCAGCTGCCGAAAAAAGATTTGTGGCTGCTGTGTGAGTTGAAATCGTATGTTTCAAGGGTGTACTAAATTCACACTCCACCCCGGTACCTTAGAAATAAGGTACCGCATTCAATTAGATTGGTAATATATAATAAAGTATGTCAAATCCTCAGAGACAACTTTGGGAAGTGATTTTATTTTTTACATCCAAAGAGACCACGGGGAACGTAGGCTGACGGAGCACTGATGTTTGGTTTGTGAAGAAGAGAAAAATCCTCTCTGTGCGCATGTCTTGTGTAAATGTTGGATATGAGACTTGATTGGTTCCCTATAACAGACTTTTGCATGGAACCCTGACATCCATAACTGTCTCCCTGTCAGTCTCATGATCTATGTGGCCTTAACCATCTCCATATGCTAATACCTAATTAGTATTCAACGTTGTGGATGAAAACAAGTACATGACATTGAATCATACTTTAATTAAGCGAGCGCGCTCAATGGTATGCAGCATCATTAGCTACTGGGAAATAACATGCATATTTAATATGAGGGACCAAATACCAATACATTCAGGCTGTGTTTATTTGTTCATCCATCCATTCATCCATCCATCCCTGACCCATTCCAAGGAAATCTGGTTCATGCTGCAACTCATTTCGCCCTAAACAATAATGCCAATTTTATTTGTCATTTCATGCATTTGATGTCCTTGGTATTTAGGCACTAAAACTGTGTCCAGCTTCTCAGGCACAGATTCTTTTTTTTTAGGCAATTGCACCGGTAATGATGGAGATAGAGTGCTGTGGTAATGACGGTCGACAGGCCAAATCTCAGCCACTGAGCTGAACTGGGGCCAGGGATGCAGAATGCGAGCACGAATGCCACAGGGGCCTAATCCTACTCTGGTTCAGAATGATGAACACATATTACTCAGAGGCCACCGATCAGGGCATTGGGTAGAAGCCGTGTGTGAACAGGAGATGGGCTCTGACACAGTGGCGGGTTTTTCGTTTCATGGCGGGAGTGTAGTTATTTCTGACGGCAGGGTATTGTAGCCCACAGGTAGCACAGGTGTGTCTGACTCAACAAACTGTACGCGCCCACCGATGTCAAATGTTGCCGCACATGTGGTGATGTACAGTGCAGTGAATAAAATGATCGAATCAGCAGCTGCAGCACTGAATACTGTTACATTGTCGTGATGAAGCTAATATGTTTTTTTCTTCTTCTTTTCTCTCTTCCCCACCTCCTCCTTTGTCCTGATTCGTGTCTCAACAGCAGCAGATGGTGAGGAGCCAACTTCAGCAGGTGGGACATTTTTTTATGCCTGGTAACGTGATTCCCCTGCATTCGTGTGTGTCTGCGTGGGTGTGTGTATGTGAGAGACGGTAGAGAGAGGGTGGGAGAAAGCACTTTCGGTTTCTAAATCTCTGCCAACCTCCTTCCTTTCTTCATTGCTACCGACTCTAATTCCTGCATTGATTCACTGACCATGCCTGGTCAGCAGCACTTATAACTTGGTAGTCCATTCCGTAAAGCAGCTCTATTTTAACCTCCTCTAATATTGTGACTCAAAATAAATATCTGTTCCTTCTCTGGTGCAGCGTTTTTGAGATTGTTTTTTGGAAATTCACAGTCAATTCAGTCAAATGATTGCTGTTGCCCGATTGCTTTTCATCATGAAATGTCCTGCATATCTCAGTTCTTAGTATAATTTCTTGGGCTTCCTTTGGAAATGACTCCCGTTGTTTGTGAACATTGACTTTTTGAAATCTGTTATCTTAAGAGTAGCATGAATCTACAGCAATTTCTGTATCTCAAAACCTCCCTGTCTTTTTTTTTCAAGAGCACAGTAAATTATATCATTAATATCAGTCTCAATGGAAAGTGAATCCAGTCCCTGAATAATACAGGGGGGTGGATACACTGGGTGTGCTTTTTGCTGCTATTGGTCTAATAGTACAGAAAATAATTGGAAATCATCATAGTTATAATTTTTTTTATCATAATGTCTGAGACAATATTCGGCATTCAGAAGCACTGCTTCCAATCATTGAAAAAAACAAACTAATGTAACAGGAGTTTTATTACCAAAGCAAGACCACAGAGGACAACGGTAAACAAGAACCGGATTTATCTTCATCACTACTGTAATTAAAATGTCACTTAACATCTTGGGGGAGTAACGCGACTGAATATACACTTCCTAGTTCTTGGTGCATCCTCATCTTCTAATTATGCTTCCTTGATTAATATTAATCTGTGTGGGATTATCTGACATCAAATCTGTTAAAAGAAGAATGATTTATTTAGATAAAACCTTATACCCCAGAAATCAAAGCATTTTGTTTTTTTGGAGTGCTAAGCACAGTGTAATCTCAGTCTCTAATCGTGCATGTGCACGTAACTCCCTGTAGGGTATATACACCGAATGCATTTGCTACAACAGCAGCTTTTTTCAATTAAACTGAAAGTGAATATTGAAAACGTTTTTTTTAACAAAATCATTAACAATTGGAAATGCAAATTTAACTTTCAACTGTTCCAAGCTAAAAGACACAGTTCCAGATTTACTTGTCAAATTAAATGAACGTCATTACAAGAGACAGACTATCCATATTGTCCATGAATCTGATTCTTTATATCTCTAAAAAAGAGATATAAAACAACAACAGTATACCAGAAATGTCCAAAGTGAGTCCAGTTAAAATATTGTTTATGAAAACACATTTATTTTATGGTTATTATAGCATCAATTTACCTGCATTTTGCAAGAATTACCGCAATAAACCTTCTAATCTTGTTGACAAAGTCTTTTCATGTTTTCCTTCTTTTTCTCTGTACTGTACACATTTCCGATAACAAGCAAGAATACAGTAAACAGCAATAGAAATAATTATCGGATCTGCAAATGACCTGAATTAGGTGTGACTTGTGACCACTGACCTGGAACTGGACTTAGAGAGAAAATAGGACAGGGTGACGCGCAGGGCCAAATTACTCATGACAGGTTTGACGCATTTAGCATATCAGCTCCTATCTCACTGTCACCATATCTTTAATCTTCTAATTCACATCCTTTGTCTTGGCATTTATGGAGGGGTGGGGGGGGGGGGTCTTTTCTTCAGCACATTTGGCCTGTAATTCTTCAGCTCCTCTGTGCATCTCGGTTTCTATTCTCGTGCTAATTTGAATTATTGTAACATGGTCTTTGGACATTTGCCAACCATCAACATGGATGCTACTCTACTATGACAATAGAAAGTTTGAGGTCTAGACAGAATATATGCTTTGTGTGCTAACCTCCACAGAATATTAACATTTGTCTGTTGCCACAATGTCATGTTGAAATAAGGAAATTGGCTAAATTATATATATAAGAAATAAGAAATATAAAATTCTCGATTACAACAGAAATGCAGAATGAATAAGTCGTGGCAGACTTACTTATATTTATTCTACAAAAGTTCCGATGTAATTATTGAAATGTTATCTTGGATGTTTGAGCATCTTAACAGTGCTTGATCAGTCCCAAAGAAAATCTGCACAGTAAAAGTACTTTAGAAAGATGTTAATGGTCACTGGTCTTTTATTATAGTCGTTCCTCTCAGATTATCACATACTCACAACTGTTCAGGGGCTTTCAGCACCAGCAGACAATCTCATCATGTAAACAAGAGTTTCCTAAGATGAATATGAATGTATCTACATCGAGTATGTGAGGAGAGCAAGAGAGTGCTGTGATACTTATGCTGCCATATACGTTTGTCCTTTGTCCATTTCACAGATTTGTGTGAGCTTGGTATGCTTTGATATGTTGTTGTATATTCCAGTGCTAAATACAAATATCACACGTACTAAATCACTTGCAGACTGAGTTTGCACATTGAATGAACAAGTGCATAATCACCGCAACAGGCTGAAGTAGCCTAATACTAAGTGTTACTTTGTCATTTTCTTGTTGGTACGAAGTGCATTTCACAGGCAGGAGAGTCTTCTTTAATCAAATGCTTGGCCTAACATCAGTCCATCAGATCCACATGGTTCCTGGCCGTGCGAGAGCAAAACTCCTTTTATTTTTACAAAGGCCTCTGTGGTATGCAGGGTTTAGCTCTTTCAAGGGGCTCTGAGGGGAGGGCCATGGCTTCTACTCTCCAACCACGAATTGAAACTTTGCAAACCCAAAGGTAGAGGCTGTGCAAAAAAAAAAAAAATGCAGTAATTTCATTACAAAAGGTCAGGGATGAGGTTATTGGGAAATATATGCTGTCTGAAATGAATTGCAACTAGGTGCCTCAACAAACACTGCACTTTAAATGTGAAAGCTCTGTGGGTGTTGCATCAGGTCTTAAAATACAGCGGATTCCACTGAGAGGGCAAAAAGCATAAGTTATAAGCAGGACATAGAACAACAGTCCTCCATTGAACAGATTAGAGGCACACTGCGTCTCATTGTCTGAAACCTTATTAGATTACAACTGATTTCTTATATGCAACTTACCATTGGTCACAGCCATTAGAATCAGGAAAATGCCTTTTTTTTTACCTTTGAGAGGCAGGGTTACTGCTCTGACATTTTCGTGGCATTTACTCACAGCACAACCTGCATTTCGGCCTCTCTCTGGATTTTCCGGGAAATGATGCTCGATTTTCAGCGTGGCTTCTCCCTTTGGATATTCATTTGACATATACTGAGCAATTTTGTTTCTGCATGATTCTCCCTACTCTCTACACCAAATGCGTTTGTTTGACATTGTCGAGTGCTGATGTGCTGAAATGGCAGAGCGGGAAGGGCACGGGAGGCCAAGGACTCACCGAAAGCATGAGCGTACGCCGGCACACGCTGTGAGCACCGATGTAATATTGGTGGTACAGTGCCAGCTTTCATCAGTCGAGGTGAAGGATGGGTGCAGTGACCATGAGCCCATGATCCAGTCAGCCATCATAGAAGAAGATGGGTGGGTTGAAATAGATTTGACACAAGTAGGCCATGTCGGATTTCTCTGAGTTGCGGCCGGGTGAATATTCAGAGCTGAGGAGCTCGATATGTGTATGTCACACTTTTGAGGCAGGTAATTGTTTCTCTCTTTCTTTTAACTAGGGCAGTGGCAGTCAAGCTATGACATCATCAAAAGGTCACGTCTCAATTGAAAAGATTAAATGTTGCCGTGGTAACATTGAGTGCGGTTCAAATCAAATGGAGGAATTTCTTGTCTGTTGAATTTTCTCAACCACTCATCCAAAAGAATAAATCTTCAGACACTGCAGCTCTTTGGGTTTGAAGTCAATGAGACGAGCGGTTGTTGAGAAAATGAGATATGTAGACGGACGTGGCCCCTTGTCCACACTCTGCGTTCATTTTGCGCACGTCCTCTGACAGCTTTCGGATAGGACGAAACGAGGCAGTACCACCAGAAATAATGAACCCCTTAGTTTTTTTTCTCGACTGAATGTCTTTGAAAGCTTTCTTTTCAAGGTAGTGGTTGTGACTGGGGCAGTGTTGCTCAGTGCAGTCATCAATGGAAACCAATCAAAACCCCTGTTAGATGAAAGGGCACCCCGTCTGCTGCTGCTGTACAGTAACTGGTCAGCTGGCCCCACAACATGACCCACTTGGACGGATATCAGCAGAGATCTTTATCACGGAACAGTCGATATTGCTTTGTCCGACCACCTCAGGGCCCCACGCAATCCAGTAAAACTATTCCGATGAGGTGAACACTGGGGAAGCTGTAGCAAGATTCCCCTGATGTTCGCAGCATTGAAATGTTATTGTAATACCTGCAATACACCTCTCACATGCTTTTATGCTTCTAAGAGAAACGTTTCATCTGAGTCGCTATGATAGAAAAACAGAGTGAACGAGAGGTTCAGTATTTAATTATAGCCCTCTTTAAAATTCAAGCAAGTCTTAATACCTCAAGCTTTCTCAACTTCAGTGGTGCATTGCAAACCTTTGTGTGGTAGACAATTCATAAGGAGCTATGTTTTTAAGATATGGAACACACCAGTTATCCTCCTCCTCGATGAACTTAGTAATCCAGTTAATGTTTGTGGCAGCCGTCAAGCTAAGATGTAAGGGCACATACTGTGCAGAGCCTTAACCCTTAAAAAAATGGCAGGCCCTTTGTGATTGATCTGCGAGGAAACAAAGGATGCTTTTCTGTGTTTAACCATTGGTCAGGTTTTTCACGACTGGTTGCTTGGCCTCTCTCTGCTGCCAGAAATGTGTCTGTGCCGGACACAGCGCAGGCTCACATCAGTCACTGAGCGAGCGTCGGCTTGTACGGCAGAGCTGCATCTGACATTCACACGAGAGAGCGCGCAACTTCCGCGCAGGATGGAGTGAGCATCCACCGGCAGACTGTTGAGATGCACGACACCTGATGTCCATTTCCTCGCTTTTACTCGAAATGTTTGCTGCTTTTTCTTTGTCGATGTGTTCCGCCCATTCCTCCCTGCTGCTTCTGTCACACCAGTCATTCATTTATGAATTGATGCTTGACTAAAATGGTCAGGGGGAGCAGTGAGCGCATTAATGTGTTTTGTTAAAGCACAACATAGCACTTTTTTTCCTGAATGGATATGGTGTTTTCCTATTGGAAAAAGCTTTTTTGCATCCTCTCTGTGGGATATTTATTTTGATATAACATGCTGAGTGAATTTGATTCATTCTGTGTGACTCTTGCTTCTGAATCTAACTCACAAAGCCGTTGACTTTTTTTTTACGCGTTGGCTTCGCCTTCACCTTCAAGTGTCATACAGTTTCATGGATCACAGTATCAGTAAATCAATATGAGTAAATCAATATTTTCGAAATAATGCTTTGTAATGTTTTTGAGACTGTTATATCTCAAAGACAAATTCCAACTCATACGTAAATGTCATAGCACACACTCTCTGCAGCTCTCTCTCTCTCTCTCTCTCACACACACACACACACTTTGACTCTCTCTCACTCTGCCTCCTTTCCTCCCGGCTTTTTTTTCCCACTTTCCATTAGGGAAGCTGTCAGTAAGCTTTCGTGTGACTATAGATCGTCAAAACAGCCCTGAAACCTGTCTCCCCCCCCCCCCCCGTCACCCAGAGAACAGGGCCTTTGTTGAAGCTTTTATACGTCCCTCTGTTCAAATGATTAGCCACCTCTCTCATTATTACAGATACAGGTCCTGGCTTTGAAATGGCATGACTTACCTTGTTTGTAATTCATATCCAGAGGCCCACTAATGCCAATGAGAGAACAAAAACAAGCTTGCTAGTGCTGTTTATTTATTTACTTTCTCCCCTGAGTCCACTGTAAGCTGGAACATGTTCTGGGTTGGGGCTAGTCTTAAATGGTTGAGCAGATGATGTAGAATGAAATTCAAGGCCGCACTCCTTGACTTGACATTGTCAAATGTTGTGCTCATGGCAGTTCATTTGTCAAATTGACTTAAGGGGGCACGATGGTCTCACCCTTGAGACTTCTTTTTGTTGCTTATCTCTTAAAATGAAGTAGGAGACCTGTCAACACATAGTTTACCTGTCAGCTGTGAAATATGAAATAGTAGAATAAAAATTTCCCGATCAAAAGACTGGATGCCTTCAAAAGGCTTGTGCGAGCAAATTGATTTGCTTCCTCTGGTTCTTCTGTCAACGCACTAGTACATATATTTTGGAGTTAAGTACAAGTTAGCACTCGGCCCACTCAACAGTTTTTTTAATGTTCAACACGTGCGGAACTTTATCTAACTCATTCAGAAGTTTTCTATATCCAATCTCAATCCACAAAGTTTTGATAGCCTTGGCGCAGTTGAACAAGCTGATGTTTAAAAGAGGAGATGGCTATCGGCAGGGCCTTGAGTTATGACACCAAAGACCATGGGCCAAAGCCGTGCTATTTATTGGGCCTCACGCTGCTGGCCAGAGGGAGATTTTAGATGGTGGTATTATGGCGCCGTGTCATGGGCACCACCAATGAAGTTATGGAGTCATGTGTTTAATTAGGGCCCGAGCGCTGACCAGCAGGAGGCTGTTTTGTTTTTTTTGCTACTGCAAGACGCACCAGACACAAATGTACCAGCAGCTGCAAAGCTTCTCAGTGTTCGCTACACCAAAACATTGAAGAGTGAACAATGGTAATGATGTATGTGGAGCTGCATACACAGCAAGAACACATTTACTTCGAGGTTATGAATATTAATTCTCTTGCAAATTAGTTTTTTTTTTCTGTCTTTTCTGCACTGAGCAGTACTGACCCTTGGACAGAGGTACAGCATAAGCACCCTTTGATTTTCAGTCGGAATGCTGATCTGTTGTCATCTGTTTGATGTGGAATGCCAACATGTGGAAGCTTTTACAAAAATGGCCTGTATTCGAAGTGACTGAATGTTCTGAATATGCTGAAGCTATAGCACAACCTGGAGGACAACGAAAAACACCAGTGAAAACAAATTAATTTATATATGTAATTAAGCTGAACTGATGCATTCATACATGCCAATCCTTCCACTCCATATATTTAAAGGGGCGAGTTGTCTTCGTGAAATATGCATCTATTTGGTGGGCGATGTAAAGTCGACAACCACAAAAAGAATCACATACTGTGTGATAGCTCTCTGCAGCACCCAGGACTGTTTGCAACACTGGCCACTACTGCATACTTCAACTTTTCTATTCTAAGAATAAATCAATGACATGACACTGGGCACGACTCTCCACACCTAGGTAGTGAACTGCACTGCTGAAGGAGACGGGACCCTGGAGCTGATGTGTGCTGATATTTTTAAGTTCCCATGTTATGAGTTCCTCTCTCTTGTTTTAGCGTGTCACTTTTTTTTTTCGAATGTAAAAAGTAAGTCAGCAGAAAGAGGAGTCCCTTTTCTCCCACTGAAAACACTGCTCCCGAAGTGTCTGAAATGCCTCATTTGCATTCCTGGTTTTCGGAAGAGACATATGCTTCTCCAAAAGAGTTAAGGCAAGTTTATTTGTATAGCACAGAGGGGTTTCAATGCTCCGACTGGGAAGTTATTCTTGTGCCGAATGGTGACAATATAGATTGACAATTCAAAACTGTTGGACCAAGAAGATCGACTTATTTTTGGACACCTATGTTCTGATTAAAATTGCCTGCTTTTTCCCCAAAAAACAAACCCTGGGTTACCAAGGATATCAAAGCTTTCCAGAAGAAGAGGGGGACAGGAAGGCAGTAAGGAGGCTGTGGAAACAGCTGTCATCAGAGGGGGAAATGAGGCCTATAGGAGGTAGCGGCTGCAACAAAGTGACACCAGTGTGGTATGGAGGTAAAGAAAGAACCGTAGTTACAAACCTAGCAGTCATACCATGGATGGGGACATTGACAGAGCCAATGAGCTGAGCAGTGTCATCAATGAATTTGATCTGTACCCTCACATTGACCACTTTGATTATAAACCAATCAGCAACATTGGTACCTCCAACCCTCCGACCATTTCTGCTGACCATGTGAAGAGGATGCAAAGTCGAATCCGCCTAAAAAACGGTTTGCTGGCCTCAACAACATCAGCCCTAGGGTTGTGGAGGTGGTGTTGCTGTGTGTCAAACGGGTGTGGCAGCACCTCTTTAACCTCAGTTTACAACTGGAGAAGTTGCCTGTGTTGTGGAAGACATAACACTCCAGTGCCAGTAGCGTTAACCTCACACACGTGTATCTCTGTCCAGGATGAGGATCGAGGATCTGTTCTTGTCCGTTTTTCACTTTCTGTGATATGTTTGTGAGCTGGTCCATAATCTATTAAAGGAGTGAAATGGTTAATCCCAGCCAGGTTGTTGAGTTTGCCGACTGGTTTATAGGGGGATTATAGGACTGAAAGTAGAGCTAGAGTCAACAAAAAAGCATCCTGACATTTGTGTTTGGATCCTCCAGATGGAACAGGGCCATATGAATTGCGATTAAGACGGCATCCTCTGCAGATCTGTTTCTTTCAATAATTAAACTGGTGGCTGTCCAGATCAGTGTCGGTGATGGCCTGATTGTGAGACAGTACAAGCCTCTCAAACCACTCCATAACAACTGGTGTTAAGGCAACGGATCCATAAGGTTTTTGCTTTTTAACTGCTGTCGTTTTTGGTACAGAGAATGGTAGTGGATGTAATCCAAGTGGGGACTACAGCCTGTTTTAGGGAGAGGTTCAAGATGCTAGTGAACACCCCTCGCTCATCACATGACTTCAGTGTGCGGCCTGACATCCTGTCTGGGCTTGCTGCTTTTGGTCACCTGCTGGTGCCTTAGGATGAGGATAACTTATTTCTTCAAATTGAAGTGGTTCCACTCATTATTCTGCTGCTAACCTTCCCGCTGCACGCTCAGATTTGTGCATGTGTGAGGGTGTGGATACATTTCAGTGCATGTAGGCGATAGTGGTCTCGGAGCAAGTCTCTGCTCTCCACTTTGAATGCGGGGATGAAGTGTTGCCTTCCTGGAGGGGACACATTCAGTGATTTTTAGACAGTG
Source organism: Scophthalmus maximus (assembly GCF_022379125.1). NCBI lineage: Eukaryota > Metazoa > Chordata > Actinopteri > Pleuronectiformes > Scophthalmidae > Scophthalmus > Scophthalmus maximus. Next base: position 14,564,028 of record NC_061533.1, on the reverse strand, counting down.
CCTTGGGCAGCCCTGCAGACCACAGAGACCAGCAGCAGTCACCGAGAGCCAGCCTCTACCCACTCGCCTGTCATCCTCAGTTTCCCCTGTGAAACTGTTTCACCCAATCACTGTCTCACATGGTTAAACTCAATGTAATTTATTTGTTCAAATGTTTCCACTGCAAATGTGTTCAAATACACACATCTGATGTGTTTACTTTATCAAACCACCGGCTGGGTAAGGTTTCATGAGAATGATTTTTGTCATTGTTGGCATGTCAATATTCTTTTTTAAGTCATGCACACACTGAAAAGCATTGTGCTACTGCATGCTGTGTGTGTGCGTCTGTACACAGTAAATTAGACAGTAAAAGATGCGACCCACAATGAGTGTCTCACATTCTCGACATGCTGTATTGATATCATGAAACAGGCTCTTTAATACAATTGTTCCTTCTTATTCCACACAGGCCCTTGCCATCCGAACCCTTGCCACAACAGAGGAACATGTGAGATCAGTGAGACCTACAGGGGCGACACCTTCATAGGTTACGTCTGCAAGTGCCCACCAGGATTCAGTGGAGTTCACTGCCAACACAGTAAGCTGTCCCACTCTGTTATTTTTTTCCCTCCTTGAAAGAACCTTGAAAACATTGGAATTCTCTTAAAACAAAAATGTCAGACAATGATTTTGTAAAGTTGTGGAAAAGCCGTGCCCCTCATTTTTACATATTTTCATGACGTATTATTTCTTTCTTTCTTTACTTTTGTCAGACCTGAAAGATTTTCCAACACAAATAACGACCTTGAGCTGTGAATAAATGTTGAACATCTGACAGGAGGTAAATTGCTGTTTAAAGGACAAGTTCAGCAAAAAATGGCAGTGGGTTTGGTAGAGAATAGAAGTGCTGGACTTGCTTTCTTTTGTTTAGCTTGGTCTTAATAAAGGTTTGTGTCAGAAGGTTTCTTGCTGCCTCTGAGATAATAACTACGTTGGTACAGGAGCATTGTTCTCAACCCCCCCCCAATCTTTAAACTGACCCCGTGAACTCTGCAGCCTCTTAACCGGACACCAGGATACTCACAATTGTCTGCAACCCGCGATTAATTGTCGGACTTGCGTATCTTGACATTTCTGATAACACTGAATAGAAACATCGCTTCTCTTAATACAGCTTAACCTTGCATTGATTTCTCCATCCTTCCTCCTTAAATTCCACAACGACTGAGCTGTTTGATTTGATAACTGTTCACAGCAACAACAAGCAGCAGCCAGAGGCAGCTGTTTTGACGTTTCAAAAAGTTACGCTCTCTCTTTCTCTTTCTCTCTCTCTTTTTAGTTTTTTTTCCTGGTACAGGCTGTTTCACGTTTAAGTTGTAAACTGTAGTAGTTACTGTTCTCAGCAGTTTTGAACTCAGCTCCACGGCAAATATTAGATGCTTCCAAGGCTCGGTTGTGCCAGATTACTCAGAGAGCTATGTATGTTATATTTACTGTCAAGGGGTGAAACCTGGTTAATTATGTCGATTTAATTAAAATTTTTAAAAAAATAAAAAGAATCAATGCCACATGCCAGGTTGAAAGGAGATTAGCCAACGATAGAAATCCAGTGCACAAGCATGGGATCAAATCCATACATCCCTGCCCTGCATTTTGAATAGATCTCATGATTTAGAAATAACACGTAGCTGTGTACTGTAGTCAAGTGCTAAATTGCTAATCCTGCAGTATGATATATAGGCCAAGGCCTGTGGCTGCCCTGCGTGTGTGTGTGTGTGTGTGTGTGTGTGTGTGTGTGTCTGTGTGGGTGTGTGTTCGCTGGGCTGAGCATTGCATTAGCCTGCACAACACACTTGTCCTCCATCACAGGTTTGCTTGTAAGTAATGGATTTAATGTATCATGGTGCAGACTGAGCTAATATGGATCCTCAGCGGATTGAAAAAAAGAGATGGATAGACAGAGAGAGAGAGAGAGAGAGAGAGAGAGAGAGAGAGAGAGAGAGATGTTAACCTATACTTAACACCAACAATCTGTATCTGCATCATAGCAGATACACAAATCTACTGTACATTAAGACCAAGGTTAAACAAGAAAATACAGTAAGAAATGGGTTTTCATTTAGAGATTATCAGTGTCAGACCTTTATTTGTTTCCATAACATTTTTATTTTCTACCCATTTTATTCTAATGCTGGAAACACAATGGGAAAAGGAGCAAATCACTATATCAACAGTATGTCATTATGTGTCTTCAGCCAGCATTATGAGTCAACTGGCTGGGGTTCTTGTCATCATTCAGTTATTGTTTCCCATTAAGCCCTTAGGGTGGTGGGAAACTGATTCGATATGGTTTGAATGCACACTAATGTCTGCCAATATCCCTCATGGTTATTACAGTTGAATGGAAGAGACTGGGTGAAGGAGAGATGGAGAGGTGGAGAGAGATGGGGAGAGTTCTGTACCTGAAGACAATAATCAAGTCTAGCGTCTGGATAATTCATACAATTAAATGATAAAGCTACATCAATGAAGTCATTTTAGAATGACAGCTTAGTCGGCTTTGCTATGATACGATGTTGCAATTTATTGAAAAGAAAGCTTGATGAACAGCATGTAAGTGAGAAAAAATTCTGTAGGATACACAACAAAAAACAAGGCGGCCCTCATGAGCAATCTGTCTGATAATCTGTGTCATTTTAATGAATATCACCCGCTTTTATGGGCAGATGATGATGTAAGCCGTTTCACTGCTAATGACGGTTCCAAACTAGTACATAACTTTTAAATACTTCATCTGTCGATACTATAAATTTATGAATACATTCATTAGCATTTGTTTTTTAAGAGTTCACAGCTGTTTCAACAGAATGGATGTCTGCAGCTCGGGATATTCCTTGTAAAATGTCACAACAAACACTTGGGAAGATAAGTCCTACACATCATATTTTTATTTTTATTTTTTAAGTTGGAATCCAAATGCTGCATTGTGTAAATGATTGCATCATAGGATTACCCTTCAGCATCAGTATTCACCCAGTGTCTAGTGGATAGATGTAATATAAAATGTGTGTAGGCCACCCCTGGCTCCTTACACTCACTCTTACTATCTCCCTGCTCCGTCAGACTTAAATCTAATTTCACACCTTTGAACACTATCCTAAATACAGGCACTACATATCCCGCTTCTTTGAGCAGTTTTATGTAGCACACCCAGAAATGATGTCGCACATGGACAGCCATGATAAGTACAAGCAATTTCTATTTTCAAGTACTTAATGTTTTTGACTTTTCTGTTCTTTCTTTTTTTTTTCTTCTCCTTTTTTTGGAACACAGCTCTCAACCCCAACTTGAGGTGTTGTTATTTCCACATGCAGGTCAGATGTCACACGAACAATCTGAAGGTGACGGCAGTGTGCAGTCGCAGCAAGCGTTCATTCAAATGAAATGAAAGTCCAACAGGACCACTTTAAGCACAACTTCGTATTTAAATTCAATTGCATCGCGGTGTATTGTTTCAGGCCTCTCAAAGATCACTATGTTAATTTCTAAAGGTTTCTTTTGAACTTTGCATTAATACTATTCTCTTATAAAACTAGGATTTATTCCTAAGCATTGATTTTACATTTGATTTACAAATAATTTTATACCGGTTTTAAATCGGCTGCACCAGGTACCACCACCACCTGGGTAAGTGTCACTGCTTTTATTATTAGAGGCGTCATTATCGCAAAGTCATTCATCTTCTGAATAGCGTGAGCGTCACGTCCCTGTGTTGACGAGAGAACAAGTGCCACGTTACTGGGCAAGTTGCCAAACATTGTAATGAACTGTCACAGTGAGAAGATTGGGACTGATCGCTCAGTCATCATTTTTTAGGTCACAGGTTCATTAGCCTATCAAGGACAAAAATATCTTGTGATTTTCATTGGAATAGTGTTTCATTTTTCTGCATTGAACTTTGCTGTAATGTCTCACCGCAAACAGACTTGTAAAACAGGCCAACCTTGTGCTGCAGTTAATATGAACAACATAATTTGATGCAATAATACTAAATCCTATCTTTAATGGACGAGGTTGGCGTTACACTCATGGAGGACTCAATTTGAATAGTGGAGCTTTTTTTCAGAATTTTCTGCAGATCCTTCCTCTTGACAATGTCTTTACTAGGGTTGAGTACTGTTCACGTTTGAGCCAGTAAGGTACTTGTACCTAAAACTTGGTATCGGTACCAAACGTTACCTTTTTTGGCCACTTCACTCTCTCTGTAGGTGTACCACTTGCGTTTGTTGTCATTACTGTAGTGGCTGAAGTCATGCTAACATAACCCTGTGACTGCTGTTTTTCTTAGGGTCGACATGTTGGGCCAGCTTGCCAGCTTTGAGTTTTGCATCATTAATATGGCAGCGTTGACTTTTTAAAAGTGTCACCATAATTAGCAACTGCTTCTGGCTTGCAATTGCTCTGACTTACTGTGTAGCCAGGTTAGTCTTTTCTCCAAAATGTGAATGTGGACTCTTAGTCTCACTGTTACCCAAACAGCGTCATACAGTGCATTCGATCCAACATGAATTGGTACTTATTAGTTCAACATATTTCAGTCGTTACTCAAAAGTAGCGACTGAAATACATTGGTAGTACAATGTGATACAGTCGTTACTTGGTCTCATTCCAACCCTACTCTCTGCACTCTCACACAGTGATACTGTGTGTGGAGCAAACTGTAAATCAAAGAGACAGTTTAAGCTAATAAAGAAAATAGGAAATATAATTTGAACCAATGTGTTAAGGCTAAATGGCTAAAAAAAGAAGAATTAACTTAATCAAGTTAATTTGCAAAACCTTCACTTAAATGACTGGTGCTCATTTTCTAACCTCACATGACATTGGTAGTAGAACGTAATTCAGTCGTTACTTCTCTCGATGGCGTGTGATTTCTTTGATCAGTTCATATCTTCGCTCCTATTTCTGAAACACACGGGCATGGAAGGACCAGTTGAGTCCAAATCTTTGATGTGAGAGATTTTTTTTTTTTTTTTCAAAGCACGGCCCCTTTATTTGATCATGTATTGACAGTTGCTGTCATGCTGCATTAGCCCTGCTGCCTCCACAGGTTATTACCACAGAGTAATCAGCCAGTGTTTATGGCTGTGGCCTGATGTAAAGCCACAAGGAGCCATTTCGGTTAGTCAGTCCACCTGGGGGGTCGTCGACTGCCTTTCATCAGCGCAGGAGAAAGAAAGAGGCACCACAAGGACTTGCTCTGTGTTAACTCTTTGGTACCGCATGTGGGGCTGCTTGAGTGACCTGTTATGTGCATTTTGCAGTTGGTAAGTTTCCATTCAGTGCCAGTTACATGTCTTTGACTAGTTATTTTTCCTCTCAAATGTTTCATGAGGCCCGATGACTCCTCACCTACACATGGCACATGGGCAAAAGGAAATTCACATGTAGATCTGATTTATTTTTCACTCCCATCTGCTGGTTATTCTCAATTTATTGCTTAAAAGCAGGATCATAGCATTGGCAGTAGCACTACAGTCAGAGGCAGCATCTGTGAGTGTAAAAATCACATCTTGGCCCCTTACATGTTTGACGGCAACAATAAACCCTAACAATATTAGTCAGACACGAGGCAGATGCAGAGGTACGACATTTTCTCCTGGCTCCCGTTCCGCCCTAGTGAACACCCGCTCTACGAGCACACCTCTGATTGGTTACCTGGACCTCTTCAAGCGAAAAATGACTCGCCCTTCACAGAACTGCCACCGCATCGCACGAGGTGACTTTGGAGCAGCGGATCCTCAGGATGTTATCATGTTCGGGGGAGAGAGGCAGTGAGCGCTTGTTGCCAGCATAAACTCCACTCCTCCAATGGATAGATTTTAGATACAGTGTGTTCCTGTAAGCATGTATATGCATGTGTGTGATTCTATGTTAATGCTGTATTGCTCATCAACAATACTAACAATGTTAGTGCTATCACTCGTGGAGCCGCTCCTCAGACAATCATAATGCCGAGCATATGGACTAAATGAGTGTTTGTCTGCTCCCTCTGTTCATGGTAAACACTTTTTCATAGGATGGTGACAGTACCAGAGAACGGACCCATATTTCATGGTTTGCACATGCTGCACGGTGGCGTAGTGGTTAGCACTTTCGCCTCACAGCAAGAAGGTTCAGGGTTTCGAATCCCGGTTCAAACCAACCAGGGTGGAGTTTGCATGTTCTCCTGTGTATGCGTGGGTTCTCTCCGGGTTCTCCGGCTTCCTCCCACAGTGCAGCGACATGCAGAATGGGGGTTAGGTTAATTGGAGATTCTAAATTCGGCATGTTAGCTGGGATTGGCTCCAGCAATCCCTTAAATGGATAAAGCGGTAGACGATGGATGGATGGTTTTGCACATTGCCACTGTGTCCACAAAATTAGGTTCCCATTCATCTCAGTACTGAAGTTCCACAAATTGCTCCTTTTATTTTGTTTTTAGCTGCGGGGTGAAGTTGTTCATATACAGAGATACACTGACTGCCTTAGATCGTATACGAAGTGTGACAGAATTTAGTTTTCGGGAAGATATTCCGTTTGGATTTTTGAAAGAAATTAGGTTCTGGGGGCAGGATTTGGTTTATATGGATTAGGGTATATTTAAGCACAACTAAAAGTTTGTGAAAAAAAGTTTGTTAAAAAACACTTTTCTGTGGTACACAAGCAGAAGGAATACTTAGTCCCGGGAAAGACAAGCTATTTTTAGAATAAAACAAGAGGCATCAGTTTAGTCATAGCGCCTAAGGTCTGCTCTTGTAGGTATAAATCTGTTTGTCTCTAGTAACCCAGAGGCTGGGTTACGAGAGCTGGGAAGTTGTACTGAATTTATGATAATCTGCACACCAACTTTATGTTTATATGTATGACTGGTTTGTTTTCTCGGAAGAACGTACACACAAAAGGCCCCTGCTCGAAGTGTTGCATTATTTCACTCTAACTGTCTTTAGCCACTGTATGTAAATACAGTGACATTTCATAGTTTTTATTTAGTGTTTTTTCACTCAAGAGTCTCCAATGCATTTTACAGTGTGGTACTGTACTTTGTGACATTCTTCAAAGAGCTCACATTGTGAGTAAAGATCCACTTGTATCACAGATCCAGAAATACCTGAAGTGGCCTCAGAACTATTGTGACCGCCGTCGGCCTCAACGCTCTTCCCCACCGCACTGTTACTGTGATCTAGAGCTGTGTGGAGGCCATTTCCTCACACCCTCTCAACATTACATTCATGATCCCACAGCTCAACCGCTGCTCCAAGTCTGCGGCTAGAAAGCTGCATTTACAGGAATGGGTGAGTGTAGAGAATCCTGGGGGAAGGGTCCCCAGTCCATCAAACAGAGAAGCCACCACAATCACACAGCCAAACCGACAGACGGCAATGATCAACAACCCGGGGCGAAACACTGAGTGTGTCTGCGCACACTCTTTCCGTCTCGCAGGAGTCTCTGCGGATCAAAATGGAAAGATGGATCATCTTGTGGGCCAGCAGTCACGTTGTTTTAGCTCACTGCACATTTGGTCTTTCCTCCTTCAAAGCACCGCACATTCCTGTCACTGGAAACAGCAGCGCACCTCTTTATGTGGTGGTTCGGTTATAATCTGGTCAGTCGAGTCTCAAGATGACTTGTTTGTGTTTGTGCAAGCATAGACATAGCATAGTCATTCCAAGAAGAAATGTAAGTAATTTCCATATTTACTTTCATATTTAATTTGATTGGACAAAGTAAGAAAAATAACTTTCTTTATTTTATTCTTAAATGTGTCATACATGAATGGTTTCCCTTCACACTTTTCTCTGATTATGCTTTGACCAAAACATTTTTCAAACAAACCCAAAAGGCTTCTTTTTTTTTCAAATTAAATAATTTGGTGAGGTTTTTTTTAGGCAAGGGTTTCCAATGTTAAAGTAAAACCAGTTGACTTATTAAGGCAGTTTATAGTTGTGAGGATTCAAACGGAGCAGAAGACTGACTCATCGGTATACCATAAAGTGGTAGTTTGGACTAATTGAAGTGGGGTTGAAGTACTTCATAGGCAGTGGGTTTTGGTCGGCGCTTTTCCCAGTTGGTGAGAAGCATACTGGAGAACCGGCATACAAGCTGTGACACGTAATGCTCTGGATGAGACCAGCAGCAAACCATATTTTTTTAAAAAAGGTCCTTCCATATTACTCTGACAAGGGGTTTGTAATCTGCCAGTGTGTAGAGTCTTATCCAGAGTAGAGGAAGCTCTTGCCCAGATCGACTGCTGTGTGTTATTTATCCTATTCAGTTTGTCTCTGCCTCAGAGATACTAGTAAAAGCTGCATCTGGCATGCTGACCCAACAAAAGGTGATATGCCGCAAACGCAGAGGCTTCACCGTCAAAAGCCTCAAGTTCCAAGATGTCCAGTGGTATCCGTGGCATCACAGGCATTCGGGCATGGTGCCATTTTTACTGAGATAGGCATCCATTTTGTCTGCCCCATCCACATTCATACTTTATTTCAATTGTATCAGTGTAGCTACAGTCATCTACTCTGGTGTTTCCACCGGCAGATGGAGCATACTTAACGATCCTCCAGATGGACGTCAGTAAATCAGTGGTCCCGGACGAGGGGGTCGACCACCTTTCTCACTCAGCTGCGTCCGTCGGGCTGGCATGAGCAGCCTTCTACACTCAATCCATTCTTACCATCTTGTGAATTGTCAAGGGTTGTGGGACCATCTGGAGAATTAGCTTGATGAAGCAGCACATCTATCTGAGAGTGTTTGCTGCCCTGTGTACATACAGTGCCGACCGTGAGACATTCCTGTTAGAAAGAGCAGGTGTCTGCCTCTTTCGACAAGAGATCACCAGCTGATTTCTCTGGTCAGTGTGTGTGTGTTTATACCTCTACAAAAAAAAGAAAGAAAAGGAAAACAAAAAAAGACCTGGTCAAAGATCAGTGTTGTACTTAAAACCTCTATTTTCTCTGGTATCCTGCTGCCCCCTTTCCATCCCAGTAGGAGCTGACCGTATCTCACCTTTATCAAAGGGCATTTTGGATAACAAGCTGAAAGGTGTTTAGCACCACCCTTCCTGTTTGGCTGACATATTAATATATTTTATTTAGCCATCTCAATGCAACCACTGACACCAGATGCTGATCTTGTTGGTGTTAGCCTCACGCATGTTCTCACACCCTCATCTGTCAGTGCTTCCGTCACTTACAATTTAAAGTGATGTAATTTCCCCCATAAGTCTCCAGTAATTACTCAGTTCTGCAAATCCTGCCAAATGAAAACTGCTGTAGAATCATTACTTTAAGTAAGATGACCTTTTTTCCTTTGTCAAGGTGGTGCTTTCCTAGCAAAATTATAGAGAGCTATTTTTTCTCACCATGCAACCAAGCAGTAAAAACCATTATAATGACACAGAAGGGTGTCGGGGAGATGAAGCTACGGTATATAATGATCAGATGGTGCTGCCTTGCTCATAAAACATAGTCTTCTGTGGTAAGGCCAACACTTTTAAAATAATGTGAATGTGCAGAGGTGCTTCACAAGAGGTTCTCTCATTGCCTGGATTTCTTCAGTTATGTTTGCCGAGATTCAAAGATAACGTGACGAGAAACAAAGGCGTTGAAAGCGCGTTTGGATCTTATGTAGAAAAGCGGTTAGAAAATAACGGGAAATGAGAATCGCCCAACATAAGCCTGTATTTGTTTACTTAGGTCCTTTTTCCCCCCCCTCTCTCTCTATCCTCTGGTTTCCGCTTCCTGAGCACCCAGTCACCTGGTTTATCCCTCCTGTGGAGGAGTTGCAAGGAGCGAGCTGTTACAAGGGCCTAATTGTGTAAGGCTCCCTCGGCCACTTGAGCTGCACTGTCACCTCCTGGCCTGTGCAGACTAGATGGAGGTGTTGGCAGAAGGCCAAGGCATAAATAGAGATGCATTTCCAAATCCCAGGCGGTGGAAAGGAGTTAGACTCAGTCCTGCCCAGGGCTTTTGCCTGCCACTGCAAGCCAAAACTGGACACTGTTAAATGTTCAGCTTGGCTACACAGAGCTGCATTAATCCAGGGCGGTCAGTGTGTGGCCAAATTAGTATCTGTGTTATTTTACTACAAACTAAGTTCATTCAGTGTGACAAAGGAAGAAAAAGGTTAAGGGACCAGCGTGTGGGATTTAGGGGGGAGCTTTTGGCAGAAACAGAATATTCAAGAGAAGAACACTGCAAGAGAAGCTCAGAGTCAAGGAGATTAGACTTGATGAGCGGGACATAATTTTACTTTAACTTAACACTTTGAGGACTTGCCATAGACAGATACAAATGTTAATTCAGCTCGGCAAATGTGAATAAATAATGCATAGTGTGTGCATATTTGGAATTTTGGTAGAGAAACATTCCACCGCTCTGCAGGTTTTCTGCACACTTGGAAAAGGAGAGGTGCGTTGGCGGCATATTCAGTTAGTTGCAATCTGCAACCTCACCTCTAGATGCCACTAAATCCTACATACTGGTCCTTTAAGGTTGGTGGTCTTGGGAATGCGTTTTTTTAAACCATAATATAGGATTTTGGCTCGTGCCCTGCACAGAGAAGTTGGTGTAAATCATTATACCACCTTTCATTTAATCATGAATATAACCCCAACATGGGTCAGAGATGGGTGAGTGGCCGTTAAGGGGATGATAGCACTTAATGCATTCTTTGGATATCCACTTGTGTTCGTTAGACACACAGAGGGGTAGCGCAGGGTAATTTATAAAATCAGTGTGAAATTACTCTCTGCTGAAATCACTGATGCTTCCTAAGTTGGCTGCCATATCAATATTCAACTCTGCATGAGTCATTCAGACGTTGACTTTTATCAAGACCTGTTTTTGTTTCAGTGCAAAGGACTTAAAATATTGAGTCATGATGCAACCGCTTCTTCAGATGTTATGTTTAAGCATAAGCGTCAATACTAAATTCTTTACCTCTGTCATCCCAGAGAGTGAAATGACATATGGCATAAGTAAGTATTTATGAATTTCCAGTCTCGCATTTGATTGGAAATTTTTTTTAGTCTTGGCATGACTCCACCACCTTGGTCCACAATGAAACATCTCAACAACTTTTGGATGGACTGCCATTATATTATTTGCATATACTGTAGTGGATGGATCCTAGTGAATGTGGTGATCCTTTGACAATGAGATCAATACTAGTGGTTCAGTCTTGAAATATGATTGAACTGCTGGAGGAATTGCCATTAGGACTGGTACAAATTTCCAAGGTCTCTGGGGGATAAACTGTCCTTTGATGATACCCTGACTTTTCCTATTGCACCAGCAGCAGGTTAAACATGTACAGCATCGTGGTCCCCATATGATGTGCCTGACTGTTTCTATTGGGCCACCATGAGTTTGACTTTTTTTTTTTATAACTGAAATACCTCAACAAGTATTGGACGGATCGCCATGAAATGTATTAAGCTCACCACTTTACCCCATATATTTAATTCTAATAACTTTTCTTGTATGTGTATGTATTTTTGTCCAGTGCCATTTGACTTACAAAATGGATGAGATTTCTCATTAAAGCTTCAGCTTCACTTTGTGTTCAGTGCTAATTATGATAACATACCAGCACACTAAAATGATTAACAGTTTTCAAAGTTGCACTCAGGTTTGGTTCTCATTCCTAAATGTTTCTACAACCTCTATGACATTTAATGTATGTCAATGATATTGAAACCACGCAACTTCATTTATATTTCTTGTTAATTTTAATTAACTCATCATACTCAAATGTTGATGTCTCCTTTTACCCTTAATTTCCATTAAATGAGGCTCTTACTTGCTCTTTCCATGTCACCTACCTCTACGTTATATCTGAATCTCATTCTAGTCAAACATACCAGTAAGTGTTCCTCAGTGGTGTTAAAGAGTTTGATCAGCATTCCCCTCGCACACTTACTGTGGAGGCTCCATCTGTAAGCTTAAAATGACACTTTAGGCTTTGCTTCGAGCGCCACTCTGCCTCCGACTGAGGGCTCTTCACAAATTTTCTACACCCCGGCTTCGGCGGAGCCCCCTGGTCTGGATGTCTATGAAATGAGTGTTTTCGCTTCTCGGATTCTCAAACCTCTCTGCAATGTATTCCTAAGACACATTTTCAAGGGCTTCTGGAGTGCAGCTGTGAATAACTTCTCAGTGGACTAATCCCACTTCAAAAAGCATGTCCTTGGAATACGCTATTCGTAATCCTGCATTCACAGTGTCATGCATCATCATATCCCTTAAGACATGCAGTATGTACCACCGTGAAAACTAACCTGCATTTGAGATGAGAAATCCCATACAGGAGATCAATAAAATCAATACTCATGCAAAGCCTAGATGCTTATGAGCAGGGCTCAAATCTATCACAGTGAAATATATTTCAGGGATACATCGGGTGATGTTGAATCTCTCTTTCAGCTTGTGTGACTTCAGCAGACAAAAGACAGGAATCCTGTCTTGTGTGGTGAAAGTCATTTCAGTGGTGTGGTTAAGGCAAGGATAGATGGACTTGATAGATTGACAGCAGAAACTGGCACCTCCTTGTTCTTTCCTCTATGTCTGACTCAACCTGGAGAGACAGGGTTTGTCTCGGTCTTGTGTAGTGTGGAGACATTTCAATGCACCGGGACCTGTCAACACAACAAACAAGGCTGCTTGTGATGCAGCTCTGAGGATTACTGGAGTTTAACAAAACGGGAATTCATATAGGCCAACAATAATCTATTCGACAGATACTGTTTGTACATGGGATAAGAGATACGATATGTGATGAAATGCAGGTGTAAAAAACAAACAAACATGGTGATTCTTGACTGCCACTGGTAAAGAGAACCCTCACTCTGTACATACAACCTACCGAGATGTCCTGTCTTTCCCCCTGAGATATGAACAGATGGCTCATTTATCTCTGCCCCTTTCAAGAGGGTGCTGTGTTACATCAAAATAATGTGAGGGAAAATAATATTCACTTAAGAATAGCAAATGAAGAATTGCATTGTTGATTTATGAGCACACTAATCACAGAGGGAATGGAGAAGCTGTTCTTATCAAAACTGCAACTCTATCAACGGCTGAAGATGTGTGCATATTGTTAATGTTGTCGATGCAGCATTATCACATGTGTAACAAAACATGCTGGGCTGTTTTTGAGTATAAAACACTTGATTATATGATATATGTTCTGCTCTTTAGATATATCTGGGTGGACACTGAATAATAACCCAATGTGCTGTTGCATGTCAGTACAGTAATCTATGCTGTAGCCTCTAACTATTGATGTATACTGTCTCCATGAGGCGGACCACCATATAAATATGCCAAAAGATCTTTATCCTCACATAAAAATCTCATAAATTCTTGATCTCATAACTAACTTAATAAAGTACTGTACTCTGACACCAAGCTTTAAGCTGAGGATATACACTCTTCCCACTCAGGGTAGCATCCAAGTAATGTAAATCTTTGGGCCTTTCATTTCTTTTTTTCCTCAATTTAATTTTTTTTTCAGTGTGAAATCTAATATATGCTGGACCACCATGAATCACAGGGCATCAGCAACAGCAACAGCATGTCCCAGGGAAAAGCATAACTGCTACGGGGGAAAGGGGATGATTACTTTCAAGGAAGTACAAGTGTTCAAGGTCAGGGTTTATTATGTGGCAGGCATAAACAAGTGCTTGTCCACTTCATTCCTGTCAATCAGGAACAGAGGGGTCAAGAGGAGCAGCTTGCTTACCAAACATTTGAGGCTCTGCTGGTTTTCTGACATCAAAACAGGTACGGTAGGATGAGATAAAACTTCCCCTGGGGAAAAGTGTGCATGAGTGTTAAAGCGAAGTCCAGATGGAGAGACGTAACACAATGTGACATATCCTCTTAAAAGCCAATTCTTGACAGACCTCCAATCGTGTGGCTTACAGTGTCTTGACAGAGGCAAAAATGAGGCTTAAACCAGTTTCACCAAACATCTGACTGTGATTTAATGAAGGGAGTGGGTGAGATGCAGGGGCAACACTGCTGGGATGTTACCTTTCATTCTGATAATTGGCTTTGGAGGCTTTACGAGTGTGAGCAGATTACAAGGTATTAGCAAGCATTTATTTCAATGATTTGTGGGATTTATGTTGTTGTTTGGGCTCATATAGGTTAGGCTTAGGCTGATGCTTTTTCATATATATTTAGGTCCCTCTGAAATTAAAATTCTTATTTTTATATAAGCCAGCTTTGTAAATTAAAACAACCAGTTACATGGATAGAGAATGGACATAGACTTTTTTTCTTGGAGGGGGGGTTGTTTAAACTTAATACCTAGATTGTATTCAGACCTGCTCACTTAAATTCATTTTAAATTGATAAGGTCACAAAATTGGCCTACTTGTTTATCAGCCGACACTCAATAACCCATAATACCAAGGTGAGGACATTTTTGACTGTTTTTAAATGATTTATAAATAATGATAAATGAAAAATGTTATACTGAAAGGAAGATATCATTGAAAAGACAACATGTGGACATGATTTTGCAGTCGGGATTGAACTGCATGCTGGTGAGCTCTAACAGATTGGCCAGCACAAAAACAACTCACAAATTTAAGCACTCTTCACTTCTAGAGGCTAGAGGCTTTTAGAGAATTGTGTTGTTCTTCAACGCGACTGCTAACATGACACCGTCTGCTCATGGCGCTCGATTTGTGAGCCAGTTACTTTGTGTCGAACACAAAACTCTCAGCTTGGACATTTGGGTAACATTCCTTTAATATGTTCCAAACATGTCTTCCTCTTAAAATAATGTTTTTGATGAGAAAGAAAAGAAAAGAAATAGTAGTGCTTCTTGTTCGCAAAAAAAAAAGCCCAACTATGTGAGTTCAGGCAGGCATAAAAGGATTTTTAAGGACTATATGGCATATTTACCTCTTGAATAATCCTCTGTGTGTGTGATGTGACACTTTATTGTACCTCAACTAGTGAATGAACTTGAAAACAGATTTGTCTGTGCGTCCGTGGGGCTCTGGCAGATGCAGGCATATGCAGAGGTCAGTGCAGCCCAGTAAAGTGAGGTCACAGGTGATCACCCCCCCAGCCCCCCACCCCGCCTTCGCAGGCCTTGTTCCAGCTCCCTGGACACTCCGTAGCCAATTTAGCGCTCACAGCCAGTATCAGTTCCTGACACAGAGCGCCATTCATTGCTTTCATTATTGTTGGCCTGAGACACATTTTGGAGAGCGATAGGGGAGCAAAGCCAGGAAGCGGGACGCTCCGGCGGACCGATGGGAGCACGATGAGAGTCCGACGGAAGGAATATACTTTTGTGTCTGTGAGCCTTTCGTTTTAAGGGTCGTATTGTGCAAAGGTCATCGTTAGATGATCGTAGTGACGATAACAGACAGTTACGCTTCGTGTTTGATGTTTTTATACATTTTTACTGCAAATCACATGAACGACCAATGCATTTTCTAGAATTTCACATTGACGAACAGTATATCAATTAATGTGGAACTAAAATACATGGGGGTGGATAGAATAAACTGGCACCTTTTTACAGCGGCATGCTATTCTCTACATGAGTCATATTGAAGTATCCTTCTATTTGTTTATAGATCTGGAGGTAGTGACGTTATATAGCATTGCATTTCACCAATCTCTGTATGTAGAGTGAGCGGACAGCATAACATGGAATCCGGTGCGATGCCATTTTAAACAGTCGCGGATGAATCAGCGTCCTTCTGGCCCTGTTTCAACAAAAACTGATCCACATAGACGTCACTAAAGTGGTATTATTGGAGAGCCAGTGTTTTGAATTGCGTTAAATCGGTACACTTGGTAGTTTTATTGCCTCCCTCCACTGTAGAAATGTTTACTCAGAGTGGGTTGTTAAATTGTCATAACCAAGAGAACGCCATCCTAATTAAACTCAAGCCATCATTTGGAAAATCTTGTTTTACCACATTTAAGGCCTTTAATGACGTGTTTAAATGCAGAACGGTGCTGTTAGACTATTATCAGCGGGGGAACTCTTTGGACACGTGCCCGCAACTGTGACTGTGTTAGAGAGGTCGTGCTAACAGTTTATTTACCTGACCAATAGGGCTTGCACACCTTCCATCCTCTTCTCCCTTTCTTTCACAGTTTCTCTCTCTCACATCGTCGCCCTTCTTCTCTATTTTTTTTTAACCGAGTGGATTGACTGCATTCCCTGAAGTAATCCCCCTTCTCTCCCACCTGATTTACTGACAATACACCGCTTTTAAGTCTCGCTTTCCCTGCGCTGGTCTCCCAAGGCCTCTCGTAAAAAGGGAGGCAAATCGCTCGATGGTCTGGCTGTGTGTTCTTCTCTCTGTGGTGTGTTCAAGTTCGCTTCGGGCTATTTGAGTGGCTTGCCCATCAGGCGCACCTCTATATATCTAGGTGGCATGATCGCGGTGGTGAAATAACAGCACTTTATGTTCAGAATGAGCTGACGATTGTTTCTTCTCTTCTTTTTTTTTCTGCCTCAAATCTGTCTCTATATATTCTCATGGCCCTATGACACTAAAGGAAACAGGGCATACGGTTCACAAGTTAGTATCTAAAGCACCACTATGTAATTTATGTAATGATTTCATATTAATGTTACAGCATTTGATCACACATCTGCACCCAGTTATGCGTTGAATTCAGTATATATCAATGTTCACAAGTGGCTTTAGTATCCATTTTTCATTTGAGGGTTTTATTAAGGGAATTAGTGAAGACCAAATTTTCCCTGTGCAAATTACCTCGCTGTGAAGAATGAATTGTGTTTTTTATGGACTACCCTTGATTACATTGATTGAATGATTCACATTTTAACTGTTATTGTCAAACTTACAACAATTGTTGGTTGTTGAGGATTACAGCCATTAAAACAACTGAAAACCACACTGTTCAATGAAGTTTGGCTGTTGATGTTCTTTAGAGGGCGGAAATCAGTTGACATTTTTCATGGGGAATGGTTCTTAACAGGCCCCCTCAAACTGTAATTCTTTTTTTTTTGTTTTTAAATAATCCCCCTGGATCGCTGTAATCTCCAACAATTATAAAGTTTCCTTGTGACAAGTGCTTGTTTCTTCATCATGTGCTAATAATGTGTTGTCAGTAGCAGGATAGTTTCTTGTGGACTATTAGACATGCTGTAATTAAAGCCCATCAAAGCACAGTTACAGTTGAGGACGAAGCATGAACTCTGGCATATGTGTTGAGCATGCAGGATCTTCCTGGGCTCACTTGGACATTTTCTGGACATTTTTTGCCTTTTTCGAGCAACGTTCGCCGACATTTGTGCTCTCACATGCAGCCCCTCCGGAAGAATTTCAGGAAGATGTCTGGTCTTTGATGCATGTCTGAAAGCAGCTCAGGTGACAAATGGTCAATGTGTTGGACAAACCTTTGCTGCTCCCTGTCGTAGAGAGCCACCACCTCAAGATTGGGGTTTTCCCTTACATTTGTGACGTGAATGAGCTTGTGACTACTGCGTGACATATAGTGTCAATGAACTGCGTGTTTCAGTCACTATTTCAGACTTCTTTCATTGTCTGAGAGCAGAAACGCACGTACTCAAGAATAGCTTCATTGGGAATTCAGCTGTGTTAGAATACTCTATATGCGACCAGCTGTTCCACAACAATGTTTCCAACCATGACTTCAATTTCGCACATTGACCATATGGGATAGACCCACACACTAGTCTTTTTTTATTGTCTTTTGGGAAAAGTTTTATAGCTCAATTCCATCAGACATCTTTTCACCCAAATACAGTTGTCTCACGGGTCCCCCGTGCATATTTCAGTGAATCACAAACCATTTCTCTCTTATCTCTGTGCCTCTTTTATTTCCCTTTTTTTCCCCATTTTATCTTTTGGTATGCCGCTCTGCTGCAGATTAAAAATGCTGCCGCTTGTAGTCACAGTACCTCAGTGACCATTATGTGAAGACCATGACTGTATTTCTCTGGATCGTAAAACAAACCACTGATAACAGATATATTTAGAGATATTGTAGATATGCCCATGTGACAAGCACAGATTTTATAGATGAAACCTCAAAGAGATTAAGCACCATAACAGACTTACTTTAATCGTGCTTCACTTTCTTAAGCTTTGTAAATCTCAAGCCTAGTTGCATATTCATGATGACAAAATATACCTAGGAGTCACAGATGGCTTGGGGTATGTTTTAGAGGATTAAAAGTCTTGTAGCTGCCAAAGGCAGGTTTGGAAATCATTAGAAATTTGTTTAAAAAAATGTTTAGAAATTCACTCCTTTTCCTCCCTCCCCTTTCTGAACTATCCCTCTAATCTCCTTTTCTGTGTCTATAAAAGCACAGCGTGCAAATTGGTGGGATGGGTGGGGTTGGGGGTCTGTCACCCTCTCTAACTGGTTAGATGAATCAATCAGAGAAAAGCTATTTCAGAGAGCTTTTGGCGAGCAAAGGTGGCTGTAGAGTAGGTGATCATTCTGTGACAATTTATCATATTAATAGTCTGTTCTGCGCTGTTCTGTGTCTCTGCAATACTTGAAAGAATAGACTGATTGTTTTGAGTTTCAGTTCAAAAATACTGTCGGTGGTGCAAAATGTTGTGTTATTGCCATTTTTCAGTTTAGTGTAGATACCTACAAGTGATTTGCACATACTGAGAAAACCGTTTAATAAAATGAATACAATTCAAGCTGTTTCCGACTTTGTCTGGAGAGTAAATGGACTCTCTGATATATTCATATGTTGTGTCAAGTTTGCTCGTAGTTCTTCTGCTTTGGCCACATTTCATGTAAACAGCTGCATGTTTATTAATGACTGTTTGCAGTTTTTCAGCCCCGTGGTAATTATTTGCCTCACAGTGAAATTGCGTTGTATCGACAAATGCTATTTGACTGTTTCCCACCCAAAGCAGGGCTGCAACCCTATAAAATATATCTCAAAAAGTGATACTGATTTGGATTCTCACTTTTCACATCATTATCTTATCATTAACATTAAGCCAAAATATCCGCAAACTGTGCAGGAACAGTTTATGTAGGCTATAGTTTTCACTTTGGAAATCGCAGCAGGGAAGTATGGTAACTATTTTAACTACAAGGAAAGTACACTGGGTTAATTGTTCTTAACACCTGAGAACTTGGGCCTGTGTGGTAGCATTAAGGGTCTTCCCAAGGAGCTATCTGATTTATTAGTTTCAAGAAAGCTGTGTCTTTGTGAGAGCTTCACAGGGAAAATGAAATATATGCTCCCATCCAATGCATTCTAATGAGGATGAGGTCTTTTTTCTAATTGCCAAAGTCTGTTTCAAGTAAACGAACGCACCTTTTCTTTGTTTGTTTCTTGGCTCTTCTAGATATTAACGAATGTGAAAGGGACCCATGCAAGAACGGGGGCATTTGCACAGATCTGGTTGCCAACTATTCCTGCGAATGCCCGGGGGAGTACATGGGGAGGAACTGCCAATACAGTAAGTGCACTTTTTTTTTTCCTTACAGCGCATTGACCTCTGATGAAATTTTCCAAAGGTTACACAAGTTTATAAAGTCTTTATTTACATTTCTCAACTGTTGGCGGTGTTTCATTATATCCCTTTATTATTATCATACTTTTTTTGTAACCCAGTTAATTTTAATTTGTTCACAACAATATCCAGATCTTCTAAATATGCCAATAAGAAAACTTGACATTACATCCTCAAGGCTTATTGTTAATAAAGGAGACTGATAGAAGTGTGAGCTGTTAAGTGAAGAGTGCTAATAATCATGTGCTCAGTGTAAGAGTGTAAGAATTTTTTTGTATTAATATTGTCATGAACTGAAATACCCCTGTATATTTTTGGGATTGAGAAAAGATAGACAATTTAGTCTTTGCATTTCATACAATGCTTTGGGATTTAGAGACATTATATTCTGAAATGATTCCACTGAGATCATTTGTCGGCAAAAACAAGACAACATTACTCAGATTGTTTCTAACTATAACTCTTAAAACTCATCAACATGAATATGAGATCTGAGCAATATAAGATATGCAGTGGTTTGCACGGCATATTTATTTCAAATTGCATCAACATAATAAAAATTATAATTTTTCATCATCTTGTCCTTTTTTTCTCACAGGACAACACAAACACTAAAGCATGAAACGTCTCTTTGTGCAGGCAAGCACTATTTTCCAAGTTGCCCAACAGTTTTATGGAAACAAAGAGTGAGCTTCTGTCTTATTAGAATTGAGGAGACCTCATGGCTTTCATGTGTTTATTATGCTATTGTGAGGATTCCTCTGCTCAGTTGTGGAACATATTAGGATTAATGTATCAGTGGACTCGGAGCTCTGAGCCACCCCTGCACTGCTGTTCGCAAATTAATAAATCATATTCTTCTATCTTAGGTGCAGCACAGTTGCTCTGCGACAGATTAGACCTCGACAGGCAGGAATTCTCAGTCTGCACTGGGACTCAGAATTTTTGCTAGTTGCTTTTACAAAAGTGAATGATTTAAGGGAGAGGGAATTTGGGGAATAGGGCAGAGTGAAGAAGCACAGCGTGGCTTACGGGGTTGGTTAGTGAATAAAGCGGAGGGAAGATTTAGGGCCCTTTCCTGGACCCGACACAAAGTGGCTTTGCTTGCGTCAGACGCAGTTGTCCCTTTTATTTTTTTCTGTCCAGCACCCATGTTGTTTGAATAGAAAATGTCCATCTGATTACTCATGGGTTAAGCGAGGTGTGGTCAGGTGCATTGTTGGTGCTGTGCTACCTTGAGGCAAAGGAACGAAATTAAACCGCAAGCCAACAACCACCTGGTCCGAAGTTAATGGGACAGGGCAAATTATACTGAGAGTATTATGTTACACAGTTGGTGCCTTGCTTTTGCCCAAAGTGAAACCATGAAAGTGTGTGCAAAGTGAAAGTGTTTACTCTTACTACCTGGGAATCCACCAAGGTGCAAGTACCCCTGGCATTTGAAAGGAATGAGAGGATGGCACTCAGCATGACACGATCCAAACACAGCCATGATTTATCAGAATGACGCTCAGTAGATCGTATACCATTGCCAAGGCCCAACGGTCCACTTTAATTCAATCAAGCCACACCAAATTGCACAGACTCTTAGATAGAAGTCCGGTAAACATGTCTGGTTTTTTATTTTATTTTTTTTTCAACAAGATCCATGTATTGTTGACTGGGAAATGGGCAAAAAAAAAAGAAAGAAGCCCTATCTCTCAATGATAAACAAAGTGATAAGGAATCACTCCATCTTTCTCTGGATCCACACTCAAATTGAATGGGTTCTTTCTTGGCCAATGTCCCATCCTTCCACCACATTTTATGGAAATCCGTTCTGTAGTTGTTTTTTTTCCCGTAATCCTTCTGAAAAAAAAAGCAAGATACAAACAACAACAAAAAAAGCTTAATCTTCTTGGCAGAGATAGTTAAGAGAGTAAAAACAAGCATTTACAACCAGGGACCTGGTGCGTTTGGACACGCCCTGAATGCGATGCGCTTTAATCGTTATTACCCTTTATATTTTCTTGATTCCTATTTATTTAATGTGTGTTTGGTTTTGGGTATTTATATCAGTATTTTAATCATTCGACCAGTTACTTTCAAAGTTGCATCCATCCATCATCTACCGCTTTATCCATTTAAGGGTCGCGGGGGAGCTGGAGCCGATCCCAGCTAACATTGGGCGAGAGGCGGGGTACACCCTGGACAGGTCGCCAGCCTATCACAGGGCCACATACAGAGACGGACAACCATTCACTCTCACATTCACAACTTCGGTCAATTTAGAGTCTCCAATTAACCTAACCCCATTCTGCATGTCTTTGGACTGTGGGAGGAAGCCGGAGAACCCGGAGAGAAGCCACACATACACGGGGAGAAAATGCCAACTCCACACAGAAAGGCCCTGGTTGGTTTGAACCAGGATTCGAACCCAGAAAGTTCTTGCTGTGAGGCGAGGGTGCTAACCACTACACCACCGTGCAGCCCTTCAAAGTTGCAGTGTGGTCTAATTATCACAGTAGTCTGTTTGGCTCTGTGGTTCAGCACATTAGATTGGGATTGGAACAATGACCATGAGTTGAAAGTGTAGACTCCCAGCTTTAATTCAACGGTGTGTTCATCCACAGTGGTTGAAATGTCGGCCTTTTTCATACATGTACATGCTCCTCGAGGGTAAAATGGGTCATAAGTCCTACACTGCTCACCTGATGTAAATGTTGACAACATGAAACACCCCTGAAACCAAAAGTCAGTTCTTCAACCTAGCTCATTTTGTTGTTGATGTTGTTTATTTCATTTGAAATCAAGTGCGCTGAGGAAGAGCCAATCATGCCACGGACCTAATACTTTCAGACTGAACTATCCTGTTTCCTGACAAGGCTGCTTCACGTCACAACAACAGCCAGAAACTTAGACAAAAAGAAAATGTACAAATAAATTATTAATTTGATAACATTATTTAATAATAGAAGTGATTAAAAAGTAATTTTAACGGAAATAACAAATGACAAACAAAATTGCTGAGGCTAAATCAACATTTTCTTAAGCCTAATGTGATGGTCTGCGCTTTTGCTGTTTGCTTAAGTAAATCTGCCCTTTATTCATTTTGAATAATAAAAAAGACTACTAACTAAATACTACTACTACTACTACTACTTCTTCTAATAATAATACTAATAATAATAATACTAACTAAATAACAGCATTTAATGTCTCCCTGTCTTTATCCTCAGTTGACAGAAGGCGCTGCAGGCTTTGCCCACTTGAGAATAGTTCTGCTCGCCAGCTGTTAATGTTACTGCTGGCAAACCATGCAATGTGCTTAACAATGGCAGACCACCGCCTCAGCAGCAATAAACGACTTCACAGTTACTCTTGCTTACCCTAAATGACAAATGTGATAAATATTTAACGGCAACAGCACATCAACAGTAGGGGTGGGGGCCTATTCGAGAACCCTGTAAGCTTTGAGATTAGCTGGCTGACGGCTTGGTTCCATTACAATTCACAACTTTTTAAAATTGATTTTTGCATCCTCTCCAGAGCTTCATGTGCTGATAATGTTCAATAGTAGGGTAATGCCCCTTTAAAACCTAAATTTAGACTTTCCACAATTAATTTCATCGTTTGTACAACATGTTGCAGTTTTGCCATAAGAAATGCAGTCCAGTCCTTATTCAATATAGTGTACACAGAAAACAAGTTAGAATTCCTGGAGTGCAGTGCTATGCAAGAACTCCTCATCTCCTTTGACGTGTTCCGTCAGCCCACACAGTCGATATTTGTGCATGACTTGCCCACACACACACATATCCGCTGTTGCAGATGAAGCAGCCATACATTTTCTAGCCGTCTGGTCTCCAAAAAAACAAACAAACAAAAAAGCTTCAGCAGCTCCATGTCATTGTCTGACCTCTCCTTGTGACTCCTCCTGCAGCTGATTTGTAGATTCCTGTATGTATTCAGTGTCAGTACGCATTTGCAGATTATTTTACGCATTAAAGAATCTGATTAAGAGCACAATATTGGCCCAATAGGTGGCCGTTCAAATAAGTCCAGAAGATCCTCCTGCTCTTCTGTGTCGTTCGGCTCACAGATGACAGAAAGGGCATCGATTTGACAATGGGTAACCATCAGGTTTTGATATCAGTCTTAGCTGTCGCCAAGCTCAATATGAAACGGTTAGTGAGAACACAACTGCACAGAAATATGTTGGCACCCTTGTCTTGTCCTTATGGCACCCAGTTTGGGACTGATGTCGTTATTTTAAGCATATGTTTGCACTAGTTATACATTTCTGCTGTAAATCACCACACGGCATGAAACCAGACTGCATGCATATGTGATTAAATGTGAATATTTGTATGTTTATAATGTTTATTTAATTAAAGTATCGACATTTTCCTTTTTTTTTTTTAATACTGATTGCTTTCTTGCACATCTTCAAACCGCCTGCACATGAACGTTTGGACACGTGTACCCCAAAACTCTACATATCCATAAAACCTACAAATTACTCTATTCCTCTGTTGGATGGCTTCGTTTTTTGTCTTTACTATTTTCCTTTCTGGCTCCTTCAACTGCATGCTAAGCAGGACTGGTGTGGTAGCATACATTTCAGACGGACTCTAATTTGTTTAGGCCCTAGGTAGGGCTTGTGGGAGATGGATTTAGCTGTCACATCATCGCAACGCTAGTGTTAGTGATGTGTGCTGTCGCTGGGGCTGATGTATGCTCAGGGGCCAGCAGGCCAAGGCCCGGGGGCTGGCTGCTCCTGCCGCTCTGACGGACGGCTGGCAGGCAGCTCGTTAAAAGTGGCCCATCATTGCCACAAGGTGAGTAGGACCACGGCTTGGCAACAGTGTCTTGCCGCGACATCCGCAGAGCATGTCTTAAAAGAGAGCCGTCCGAGACGTACAACAGCGATGTGTTGACGCAACTCTGCACCTCAGACCTTACGTCAGGAACTTTCAGGAGTTGAGTTGCTGTAGGGTGACGCTCCATTTGGTCCATAATAGAGTTGCAGCCGTTTCCTGGTGTCACGATCTACCATGGGATGAAAACGGAGGGGTTATCATACCATGTACATTTGCTCTAAATAGAACACACACAAACACACACAGGACTCAACCACTCTAAAACAATTTACAGATACACTTAAGTGCAATAACTAACTGTGCAGTATTTATATTTAGTCTCGAAGTGCAACTATTGCTACTGCTCTGTTTCGAATATTTATATACCTTTGTTTTTTATTTAATGTTGTTTTCTGTTATATTTTCTACATACAAACCCTTTTTTGTAAATTTCTTTATATATTCTTCTGTCCACTTTGCTGCTGTAATGCCCAAATGTCCCCGTTGTGGGATGAATAAAAGTATATCCTATCTTATCTTATCTTCATTACTGGTATGGGGAGGGGGGGGAGTGCCACCGATCAGAGATTCTCACCTGTGCGATGTGAGCTCATCTCTTTTTCTCCTTGACTCTGTGTCAGACTCCGCAACTGGCAGCCACGGAAAATACACAAACGTCTATTGTCCTTGCATAACTAGGATTTGGGGCTACAGTGGTAAAAATGCGACTGTGGCTGGGGTCACTGCATATCCAGCACTCGTCATTTTGGAAAAGTTCTAATTTCACACTCCGAGCATTTGGTCTGAACTGGTTTACCACGTCTCCAGATAAAAGCTGTTTATCCCCGAGCGTCTTTTCAGCTTCAGCTGTAGGCTACCGCAGCCACCTACACCATCCTCTCATCAGTCTGGGAGCGGTGAGTCACACACAAGGAAAAAACCAGTGAAGCGAGAATGATTCACCATACTGGAATATACAAACACATCTCAGTCAGTGTACACACACACACAGACTGACACGCAGACACACACTGTACTCTTTGCTGTCCTCTCAGTTGATGCCATCGGACTGTCCTCAGACATTACTCACTGTCTCCCTGGCTCCCCGTTGACTTGAACCCCACTGTTTTACCAGCTGGATAGGTCTTGCTGGGGTTGTATTCATTGTTTGATTCTTCTGTAACTCTTGGCTTGCTTGTGTGGTGAAAGGAATCTCGCAGTCCTCAGCGCTGCCAGTTTCATTGTCTGCTGGTGTGTGTGTGTGTGTGCGTGTGCGTGTGCGTGTGTGTGTGTGTGCGTGTGCGTGTGCGTGTGCGCGTGCGCGTGTGCGTGTGCGAGCGCGCCTGTGCTGGGTTTGAAATGCTTCAGTCGTTGGCTTAAGTGGTTAAGATGGCATCACAGCCTTCTGATGACCAGTGCTCCAGGCTTCCCCCGAAGGCTGGTTTACGTGGACACTTTCAGTTTCATCCTGCATGAGCAAGCAGTGCCTGCGGCTGAACTCTTCTCTTGATCCTTGTCCTCATTCATCTGGGGACTTTCCCAATATTGTGTTGTTAAAACTCTTGCACACAGCTATTTCATCATCTGTAATCAGATATATCCCAACGGGAGAAATCAAATGGGCTGGAAAAAAGTATTTTAAATTGTGTGTACTCTGTTTTAGTCCTCTAATCAATTGTATCCCTGTTTTTATTTGAAATAAACACCAATAACAAAGGTGGGGAGGACCATTACCTGTTTATTGCAGTTACACTTCAACAAAAGCAGTGGGAAAATATATTAAATGCTGCTATTCATTTGACGTTTATGTTCAACCTTGTGACTTAAAACTCTGAAAGATAATTGTGTTCAAGTAACCCACATTGACATTACAATAAAGCATCAAAACATCCAGTAAACATTGAGTCATACTCTTCAGACTTGTTAAACTGTATAGTCAGTGTTGTCATAGTAGTCTCGATGGTGGGTGTTTATCTTTTTTCCCCCCCGAAATACTGTCAAACTTTTCCTTGTACAGTGAAAATGGTTCCGTAGTTGAGAAGGTGGTAGATGCAGAATTATACAGTATTCAATCAATGGTGTTCATGAAAACAAAGAAATGTTCGGCTTCAGTCCTTCTCGTTCATGTCATCGTTTCACTTCGCTCAAAGTAAAACTGTCCGAACTAATTCAGCGCATCTTCGGAGCAACTGGGATGCGGTGGATGTTTAAGAAACACTGTGGGCTAGAGTCAATGTAATGATGCGGGGCTCTTTGCATCCTGACGAAATTCAAACCAGCCTCAGTCACGGCGTGAGAAACCAAGTTGCACATTACAACTTAACGTTTGGATGATTATCCAGTGGAGGGACAATTTGACGGCATTTGCGCTACTTCGTGACAGAATCTGTTCAGGCTGGAGGATTCTGAGGAGCGTTTTTTGATGGCAACAATATCCCACAGTTGTTTTGAGCAACATCCGAAACAACCACAGTTGAACTACTGAGGATGTTTTCCTGGCTCCACTGACTCCTCGGTGATAATGCTTTTTGTCAACCACTGGCTGAGTTCGCTAGAGGCAGCGCGTGCACCTCACATGCATTTCCCATCCTAATTGAATCTGTCCTGGTACCAGCTACATCTCACTAAATCTGATATGTCCTGTGTCCAACTGAGTAAATCTCATTTGTAGAGCAATGGAATGTTTAATTTTAGACTTTCGATGTTAAATGCAGTAAAATTGTATAAAATTTTTATGCTGCAGCGTGTACAATATTTAAAGCTGTTCCAAAGCTTGTTGACTTTAGAGGTGATGCTGTCCAGAAGTTGCTCCAGCTCCTTTGGAGAGACCCTGAGGGATCTGTTACTGATGGACGTGCAAACTGTAAGTCCCTCGAAAGTGGGACAGCACGAACGCAGCGTGGACTCCTTCCTCTTGTCGATGGCTATGGCTTAAAAGCTTTTTTGCCATAATAGAAATGTTTGGAGTTTTCTTGTGATGAATCAAAGCAACAATTCTAGCAAGACAGAAAGGAGTCGGGGGTGAACAAATCGATGATGACCTCAGAGAAATGGTTTCCATTGGAGGTCGTCACAAATACAAAACGGAGAGTAGAAAGAGTTATGATTCTAATGTCTGTGTCTGGTTGTAATTCAAGTAGAAGAGACTGAGGTTTTAGTGCCTGAGAGAGAGAAATACTGTAAACAAGGAAATCGACTCTGATGCACTGCGGGGAAAAATGAAACAAGATTTGGGGGACAGAGTGACATTACCAACTTTGGTCTTTGTGATATTTTTGAAAATCTGTATGCAATCCATACACTGAGTTGTCTCACTTCTCATCTTTTGCGCGATGGAACTATGTGAAGGGTCATCCGCAGCCTGTCTCTCCCTCTCTCCACTCAGGGTGCTCCGGACCACTGGGCATGGAGGGCGGGATAATCTCCAACCAACAGATAACAGCCTCCTCTACCCACCGTGCTCTCTTCGGCTTGCAGAAGTGGTACCCGTACTTTGCACGCCTCAACAAGAAGGGCCTGGTGAATGCCTGGACTGCTGCCGAGAATGACAGATGGCCGTGGATCCAGGTAAAGCACAGTCACAGGACAGGCGACACACAAGGCCGGGCCAGGGCCAGAACCAGACACAATCTTAATTATATATGATACGAAACACAATCTCTGTTATAGATTATTCTCTTGTTTATTGTAGCTTTAAATACTTAACTTATATTAAGTTCCCTCCTATAAGAAGTCACTTGACTATAGTTGATGTGCCCATAAACTGTTGACCGTGGAACGAAAGCAGCAGTCTTAACATTTGAATTAATTACACATACTGTAAAATTTATGGCTCATTTACTGGTAATAAAGAGCCATAAAAGTGTAAGCTGGGGGTAGAACAGATGCAGGTGTAGTGGGGAGCGCGTTTTAGCCGAGCGGCTGCTGTGCGTCGCTGTATGGCGGTGTGTCATCCCTTGGTTTCACCATTAGTTGGGACAGTCCCTCAGTCGAAACTGCATTAGCATCTAAAATAAACTTTCTGTCATAAAACTAATTAAGCAATAGAGGTTCCCCTAGCAACAAAACTATGGTTTGCATTATTGTAATTATTTTGTAGCTTCTCAAATTTCTGTTTTACAAATCACCGTGCTGTCAGGAGATGTGATTTATAAATTTACACAACACTCAACAGTAATTTTAACAGAAGAAGGACAGAACGGATAAATAAATCTACATCACGGTGTATAGGTCACCTCCACTGCAATCCTCCACCGGCAATATGACCAAAAATATTGAGCAAGGATTCACTGCTCAGAGGGCATTGGAGATAATATTGGATGAGTGTAATGGTATAGAACAATGGAGAGGAGGTAGATAATAGAGAAATAATTTCCAAATATGAATATTTTGAAGATGAACTTCTGGAGCATGCACCAGAAGGCGCCCCACAGCACACATATATTTCCAAGAATGGACAGATTAAATGTTTTTTGTTTTTTTTTATCACCATTGGGAGTGTATGTATGTGTGTGTGTGTGTGTGTGTGTTAAAAAGGGACTTTGAAGTAATTACTGAGTCAGGTAAGCAGATCATTCCTGAGCCTCAGGAACATGACTGCAAATGCTCAGCCACCTTTAGTGTTTAGCAGATAAAATACCTTTGCCCGAGCATCCCAAAGGAGCCCAAAACAGGAGTGTTGTCATTGCGGTTCTTAGTTCAGGTCACAACCCTGGCATCTGACCTTTGTACAGTTTGGAATAGCGCTTGAAAAAAAATTGGTCCTGAATTACTTTTGCAGCCAAATCCCTTGCTTCCGTCCTCGCCAATCCTGCCCCCTGCCAAGATCCCGGCGCCCTTATTCCTTGGCCTCTTCATCCTGAGTATTCATTTCCCATGTGGAAAATTTGTGAATTTCAACCCTATTGCATTAGGCAATGATTTAAATGATAATGTTAAAGCTTCTCCACCTCCCTCATCTGAAATGGTCTGGCTCCAGTGTATTGAACACAGACCTGAGTAGGACTGATTTCCTGGATTTATGTTGATCATATAGTCATACATCAAGGCCCAGCGCTGAAACTGCTGTGGCAAATAAAACTCCTTCCCCGTGATGTATAGCTATGATGTATAAATTTACCCTCAACTCCCGTTCTCTTCCAAGGCTTGAACCAGTCCCACGGGTTTCATAGTATTGCACATTCAAACAATGTGACAATGAATTTGAATTAAAGTAATTCATTATTTAGCAAGTTAATTAACTTTGACATAAATAATGTTTTTTTTGTTTTCTCCAGCTTTGTTACATTTGACTCACTCTACAGTCACTTCCGTGACAACAGAGATGCTGACAGCAGCGAGCTGTTATCAGATACATGATGCACAGTGAACCGTACACAAAATCTAATAGAAAAAACATTCTATACTGTGACAGCGTGATGGAGAAACTGAGGCTGTACCTAACAACGATAGAATAGTAAGGGAGGGCAAAAAATGTATTTGTAAAAAAGAGAGAGAGAGAGAGTCAAAGAAACAGCCGATGTGAGTGAAAGAAATGGCGTCGGGCACATGGAGAGGGCGAAGAGAAGGGAACATAAAACATTGTTTGACTTTAATGATGCCAAGCGGGATGCTGCGCAGGGCGCCGTAGGCATTGTGTGTTTCTACACAGGGCCTGGGTAATTGGGACGCGAGTACGGAGGTGTACAGTCACGCCAGTGTTTTGGGATTATGCTAAGGAGCTGGTGATGTGCCTTTGTGGGGCAGAGTGATGTGGCGTGTCTGCGTTTGCATGTCTGTCAAGTGAAACAGGTTCCAGCGACAGTTGACAGCCCCATCAGGATGGGGATGAGATTTCGCTGGGATGTGTTTTTGCATGGCGCACTCTCCCCCCGAACCTCAACGTATGAACCAAACGTGGAGCAGCACACTTTGAATAATACATCGCTGAGTTGCAGACAAAGCATACAAACACTGTGAAAGTGTTTGTTTGTGTTTGTGTTTCAGTTCCTGTGTTTGTGAATTGAGCGTGCGCGTGAGCTCGCGGCCACTAGTCACACATCCACATGTGCTGTGGCGATATTGGCCTCCCACAGCTTCGCCACGACCAGCTCACACATAAGATTGCATTCGAACACTCGAGGGAAATATGCTGCCGGTCCGACCAATATCAGCAAAATATAGCTTCAGCCAGCTGAGTGTGAAATGATCTAAATCACCTGTGAAGGCTAAGAAGGTATTCACGTGATTAAATGTAGGCCGAACAGTTAATGACATCATGTTCAGATGCGGATCCCCATCTGCGAGTCACATTTGCTAGCAATGTGCCACATGCACGTATTGCATGTCAATATGAAACTAGCATAGACTCTAATTCTGTGTCCGTCTAGGGGGCTTCACCCTTTTCACTCCAGTGAAACCTTAGTGATTCCAACGATCTGCACTGTTGTTGTGGTTGAGATGTGAGCCTGAGCCAAATTACCCTCGCTCACAGTTTGATTTGTGTACACAGTCCGGCACCGGCCAACGGTAATTGAATAAAACATTTTGGATTGCAATACAAATAATTTTCCGCAACGTTTCTGCACTCAGTGTTGTCAGGTTTTCTCACCAAAAGTTATTCTAAGATAGTAATGAGTCCAGGTTATAAGGGCAAAGCTGTTTAGCACCGAGAGCTATAAAAATATGTCGACAGCAAACGCTCTATCGGTCTCTTGCATTGCCGTGTTGGCCATCTATTCCCTGAAAGTGGTAGGTCCCTCTTATTTCTTGTCCTGCCACAACCTGTCAGGGGTGCTTAGATTTTGACTTTTTGTTTAAAATCATTTAAAATCATTTAAACTGTTGCATTGTCCCGGCGACTGCAGACAATGCTTCAACACTTACGGTTGTGACACTGTCTGGATTTGCTCTCAGAGAAAAAAAATTGGTTGAGAAACTCACTGTATGTGTGGGACTTTCTCTCGCATGTGTCTCTGGGCGAGAACAAATAGAGCGTATGATTTGATTAGCAAACACAGCGAAAATCAGGCAAAAAAGAAAGAAAACCACAGCACTGATGTTATGTCCATATGCACCTTGTGTGGAATTGATAAAGGGAGAACAATCAAAAAGTCTTAAAATGTGTTTGACTGTGTGTACAGTATGTACTCACAAGAAGTTTGTCAGTGCCATGTCTCTGAGGTAGTTTCAAGAAGAGCATTCATTAACCAAATTGCTTCCAATGTGGGTTTCATCCTGTTAAGGGCTGTAACTCTCGATAAAAAAACATAAATGCAAAAACAAAGTTAAAACCAGAATGCAGCCTGTAGCTCTATTCACTGCAGCTCATTAGCTGCCTCGTCACATCATTTTTGTTGCTTCTAACAGTGCAACCACACACGTGAAATCAAAGGACTAATGGGAAATAAAATGTGTGTTCGTCAATAGCACCCGAATCTAACTGATAACTTCCTGACGGTTCCAAAAAATATCAGGGAAGCTTCAAAGTTGGGTTTTCCTGAAAGTATGGTGCATTAACTACAGCAGGATAGAGTCAGTCAGTTCCGGGATGTTGCCGACGGGTACATGCTGAACAATTTCCTCAGTCGTGAATGTTTTTCAGAGAGAAAGCTGGTTAAATCGCACCGTGCAATCGAGTGGTCTTTTTTTTCGGTTGCAAATGAAGCCCAACAACAGAAAAAAAGTTTGATGTAGCGGTTCATTTTTTTGGAGGCTCATGCATTTTTCTTAGATCACTTCAGACAAACAATCCTGTGTGTGTCTAGACACAGGCAAGGGGGAAATGGTCAGACTTTCCTCCAAACTTTTCTTGCAGTTTGTTCTTTTTCTATATACTGGTCTTTCTAACTCCCTTTGGCACAAAGCCTCCCAACCAAACTTAGAGAGTGCATCTATCTGCTGAGGATGCACAGTTCAAAAACTCTTGTTTTGCTTTTATCTTTTATTCAGTACCTTGATCCATCATAATACACAAAGTATATACATAGCAGTAGACAGCAGTATGCTGATTTGGGGAAAATGTATGTATCAAGGTTGTTGTTTTTCTGTCCTTGTATGAAGATAATCTGAGATGAATTACAACCCAGTAAGGGTTGTACTGTACATAGACCAAATATGTATAAGCCAAATGGCAAGATGCCATCACATTTTGCTGGATTCTACATTTGGGTTCAACTGCACAAAGCATCCAAGAATGATTGCAGATTCTGTGAAACATCCCTATATCAAGGAACAAATACATGACTTTTATGCAATCACGGCATGTAGATTACTAAATATGTCACGGCACTGTTTGTTTTCGGGCGGCGTAATCTTTACACACCCTTGTGAGCATTTCTAGCAATTTGGGTTAAGGTTCTCTGCCACCGAGGCCTTTTCCCTTTAAACTGACACATATAAGTATGCAGACAAAGGTCTGCGCACGCAGGATGTTTCCAGCAATGCCTCATTCAAACAACTAAATGCATCACTATTAGCACTGAAGTGACAGAGGTGCATTTCTGAGTGGTCATTAAAAATGTGAAGGATGGCCCCAGTTACCCAGGCAGTGGCATTTTGGTGGCAGGGCCTCTAATTAGTGCGAGAAGCATCTATCTCTATGGAGAAAACTGAGAAGAGTGAATAATTGCTTTGAGAAAGAGTGGGTCTTCGCAGCTCTGAGGCTCTAACAGGGACCCGCACGTATAAATAACTTGATAGGTTTGTTTAAATACGTAGAAAAATGTGTAATGGATTCTTGTCGCTACAAATGGACATTAGAAGTGAAATGCATGCTGCGATAGATTAATTATATCTTATAACAGTAGTTTTTGACTAGGTCAGTGAACAACAGTTCTTTTTTTGTTCTGGATCCGTAAGAGCCAGAAGCCTAATATCCCCAGGAGATCTGCAGTTTTTTTGTTCATTAACAGAAAGGGGAGAGTGTAACTAATAGGGCTCTGCCTGTTCGTGTGAGCTTTTGCTCTCAAATATTTACTTGTAAATTGCCTTATTTCATAGTGATACCACCATTTTTTTTGCACCAGAAAATGAGCTCAAGCCGCAAAAACAACACCCCAAATAGCATCACTTTGTCAGTGAAGTTAGACTGGATAGAGTGGATCAGCTTTAAAATTGTTCATGTTCTTGAATAGAGTTGTCGGTTTGCAATAGGTTATGGGTTTTTTGCCGTGTGGAATGCATTGATCATACAATTCTACTGATGAAAAAAAGGCAACATTTAGTCCAACATCATGGCAGTAATTCCAATTCTGTTTCAGTCTGCATTTAATTTTCCAATCTGGCCATTCAATTTTAGATTAATGTGCTTAATACTTCCCCTCAGTTCTGCAGCTATGGACGTATAAACAGCTCTGTGTGTGTGCCCCTCACTTTCACACTGCTCTCCAGGGGTGAAATCCTTCCACTACATCAAGTCATCTCGTCCGCTTGGTGAAGGATTCTGTGACTGGAACAGGCAGCTGCCTACATAGGCCCAGGTCGAGTCTGAGAGAACAACCTATTATGATAAAGTCTCTGGGAAAAAAATGTCGCCTTTCGGGTCTGTTGTTAGTGTAGTTATAGGAATGCATCAGTATAATGGGATAACTTGGCTTGTTTATTATATTACGTGAACGTCGTCACCCGGAATTTCCCGCCAAACCCCGTTCAAAAATGCGGGACTTCAATTAAGCATTGCTTGATAGTCTCTATGGAAAAAAGGAACTAATCATAGGAATATTCATATTTAACAGCCAGATCCAATTGGACTGACAAAATCTTTTGTCACGTACAGCCCCAACTGACTCTTTTCTTCTTCTGAGTCAATTCTATTTTTGAACCTTTGACTTTTTTCATGCAATAAAGATACTGATTTGGAGATGTGAAACCGTAGTCACTGAGATCATAATGTCTTCTGCAATTTAATGACTTGTGGGAGAGATGCTTGCCCTTGGAAGGATCTTTTAGAAGTCTTTAGTGTATCTAGTCGGAGTCTATTCATAGACTCTTTCCCTATCTATTCATAGACTTTGCAGGCAGAAAACACAAAAACATGAATTAAACATAGACATATCTAAACCCATCAGATAATTGCGAAATCTCGACCCTGTTAAACACGATGTTGCTAATTTGAGAGGACATATTTAGAGGAGGTTCAGTTTTGCTAATATTTACTTTTCAAAATGACCTGTCGGTAATAAGCATGTCAGAGCAAACCTCGCACTGGTGTGTAACACACCCGTCTTGCTGAGGTAATAATGATCCAGCTATGTGCACACTAAGCAGGATCTATTGAAGCATTCATCACATTCCTCTCTCTAAGCTCTTTCTGTTCCTCTTGGCTCTCCAGGCCACTTTACATTGGCACCATATTGGCAGTCTGCACAGGGTTGACAGCACAGATCTGGAGCGTGTGGATTGATTAAATGTTCCATTTGATCACAGACCTTCTGAATAAGATGGATGGCCTTGACAGAAAAGATACAAGGGAGTGAATTGTTTCCCATGACTCTGCAGACACGCACTTCTCGTGCACAGGCAGACACAGATGCGCGCATTTATTGTGTCTGCAAATGAAACTATAAGTTATTGATTTAGTCTTCTTTTTTTTCCGACTCCACAGATAAACCTGCAGAGGAGAATGAGGGTCACGGGCCTAATTACCCAGGGTGCAAAGCGTATCGGCAGCCCGGAGTACGTCAAGTCGTACAAAGTTGCCTACAGTGATGACGGGAAGACCTGGAGAACATACAAAGTCAAGGGCAAAGATGAGGATATGGTGAGACACACACACACACGCACATGGGCACACAAGCACAAGGCCTGCACACCCATTGTCATCTCGCCACTCTTCCCCTTAAGCTCCTCAGTCTGTAGCACACAGACAATGACACACACTCGTACACATGCACACGGCGACTGGAGACTAGGCAGTCAGTCAAGGGCAGGGTTGAGGACATGATGAGATGGCTTTTTAATTAGCTAGCACACACCGGGCCCATCTTGCTGCCCCTTACCCCCTCCACTTTTATGACTTCTAGATTGAATTTTTATACTATTTGGGGATGAACAGCCACCAAATAGGCCACACAGTGTTCTATCATCCCTGACAGCAAACCACGGCTGTCTTCCATTTGGCCGAGCTCCGAATGACCCTGACTTTCAAACTTCCTCTCAAATTTATTGCACTCAACATTAAGGCTGGACTTGAATATTCTGTGATCTCAATTTTGCTCCCTTGTCTGTCCTGTTTTTTTTTTGTTTTTTTTTATTGTATGTTTTTCAAAATGTTGCATACAGAAAGCAAGAATGTGCATCATTGAGTATAAATTTGTATACATCAGCTATGGAAGTTGCTTTTTTTTTTTCTTGCTCTTCCTTTGTTTCCCCAACTTTCTCTGCACCCTACACATGCAGTACATCAATCCTTAAAATCATCAGAGACTCTCTGTCAGACTATCTCAGGCCATTTTGATAAAATTCTCCAGAAGGTATGACAATTCGACTGGCACGCTAATGTAAAACACACCACTGTTCTTATGAATTACGGGCTCAAATGGTGCAAGAAATTGTCTATTTTTCCCTGTAATTCTAGCTCATTGACCTTGAATGACAGCAATTTGTTGAGTGTGGAGTAGACACTCCAGACAGCGCCAGATAGACTGCTACATTATGGCAAAACTGATCCGCCTCGCCGTCCCACCCACCCCTATCTGCTGTTATTTCATCCCCTGCAACAGATTTTCCGAGGGAACGTTGATAACAACGCTCCATCAGCCAACTCCTTCACCCCTCCCATCGAGGCACAGTACGTGCGCATTTACCCCCAAGTCTGCAGGAGGCACTGTACCTTACGCATGGAGCTGCTCGGCTGTGAGCTAACAGGCAAGTGAGCTGTGTACACAAAGGCGACACAAACTGATTGAAATTAAAAATGCACTGCAATATGCCTCTTTGCCTAGTATACCCCATTGTTTTCATACCTGTTTTTGTGTCGATTATATGTTTTTTAAAAAAAAAAAACGTTTTGTCATTGTTGCCAGGCTGTTCTGAACCACTGGGAATGAAGTCAGGCCATGTCCAGGACTACCAGGTCACAGCGTCCAGCATCTTCAGGACACTCAACATGGACATGTTCACTTGGGAGCCTGGGAAAGCCCGTTTGGACAAACAGGGCAAGGTCAATGCTTGGACAGCTGGACACAGTGACCAGTCACAGTGGCTGCAGGTAAGATGTTATCTGATGTTAAATCAGTTATCCATTGTGGCGACTTTAGAGATTAGATCAGTGTATTGTTGGAGGAGAGGAGAACAACAGGCAGCCATGTTCTTGCAGACCGCTGACTTTTACTCAAAGGATTAGCCCTTACATCCCTGACATAGTAATTGAGAGCGTGTACATGAATGCCAGTGGATTCATTATGTTTCGTAGCTTAGATTTCATTGATGGGTGACAGTGTGAGCCTTTAATAAAATTACATCTTAATGTCCTCCATCTATTAGCTCGCTCTCAGTATCATCCTTAGAAGCAGTCTGTAATCGGTAGTCATCTTTTGTTGGCTTTCCATGCCAGACTTTCTGAATCCAACACCCACACTGCCTCTGTTGGCAGCGGTGTAGCCCTGTTATGTTTGGCCGCAGCCCAGGCGTTCTATCTCTATGAAACCAGCCAATCCATTTGTTTTCATTACAGCAACTGATGGCTGAAAATGTCTCCTGAAAGGGACAAGACATGTCTCTAAGTGAACATTTACACCCCGGTCTTTCTGCTTAAAAACATGTGAGATTAATAGAGGCTGAGGGACTGTGAGATACATATCAATCAGACTCAATCATGTATGGCCTCATATATTGGATTTTTTTCCTTTCTCTTTTTACGATAAAAGGCAATAATGCTCTTTGCTTTCAGAGTGTGATGCCACATCTTTCTATGAAACTGATTGCACTGAAGAAATTGCTACGTGGACTATTTTCTGAGGGGAATTAAGATCAGGGTGATCCCTTTGATTTCTTGGCCTTTTTCCTGCACTTGCGTCCCACACACATCCATCCCCTCCCTAGCGGTGACACAGTTAGCGCTCTGGAGTCAGAACGACTTGTCTGGCTGTTAGTAGATTGGTCGGGTCTTGAGTCAGATATATCTTTTATTAGGCTGAAAGCTTTTTGCCGAGGGTGAGCGGGATGCAGGGCTGTGTGTCAGAGGAGACAGATACTTAGCCAGGCCCCATCCCGGCTAGGAAGCTCAACTGAGCAAAATTGATTGCTGTGGGTAGAGGAAAACTTGAGGTCTCGTATTACATGCTGTGCCAACAGGAGGGGGAGGATGCTGTACAGACGCAGTGAGACAATCGATGGCCTCCACTGCCGAGGTCCATTTCTGCGCGCACAGGCGCATAACGGTGTCTGGCTATTGAAAAGCAGACATTAGGAGTTGTGTTTTGTAGAGTGATGTTTCCCATTTATATTGAAACAGCTGTTGCCTCCGTGCTGGCGACAGCTGGTTTTGGGGTTGTTTGTCCGTCCGCCCATCCCATTTTCGTAAATGCGATATCTGAGGAACACCCTGAAGGAATTTCTTCACATTGACTTGATTCGATTTTGGTGATCAAAGATGATGATGTCATGATGTTACTCAGAAAAGACAAAATATGTCTTTGGACACAACTCAAGAATTAATGTGCGAACTGCGACACATTTACAGACAGATGTCTCATTTGATATAATGATGACATTTTATTTCCGAAAGGTCAAAAGGTCAACTTCAATATGACATCATAATGTCCTGTGAAGAAAACGTTTTCTGGCCATTATTCAACAGAATAACTCTGGAACAGAACGGGAGACTGTGACCATATTCCCTGCAACTCAACTGATTGGCAGAGGCACACTGTGGTAATTCCAGTTTCTATTTAGTGATCTTCTCATATGCATTTGTTAAACTCCCACGATCAGTGTCCTCTTTAGGTCAGTTGCCATGGTAAATAATTAGTTTTCTGTGGCATTAGTGAATGCCTTTAAACGTTAAAGTTAAATTAAATTAATCAGCCTTAATGACAACTTAAGTATTCCTATCCATCAAGACAACTGCTCTGCTGTGCCGTGGAATCCGTGGGAAATTCTTTACAGTCACCAAACATCAAACTGGATCCCTTGATGCGCAGGACTGGACAAGATCGTTCTTGAATAGCAAACAGCCAATACACAAATGTCTTTTCAGCCTGCACTGAAAACTTTGTCAAATCAGATTTTCCTTCACTGTATTTTGTATTCTTTTTTAAAAATTTGTGTTTAAATTATTTGTTTGTCAGAATACATATTTTAGATGGCCTTTTGTCATTGCCACTAAGCATGTTTGTTTGACAAGACATCATTTTCATTATTTTTAATCATAACTAAGCTCGTGATTAGGTCCATCATAGCAGTTGACAGCTGAAATAATTGATGAATCATTTGAATATCATCATTTTGAGTAACGTGTATTTTCCACCAGACTAAATACTTTTTTTGCGTGTCAACAAAAGATTGTGAGATAATAACAGACACACAAAGAATTTGACCTGTTTCTGAAATGGCCAAGCAAAGTTTATTCTTTCTTGGCAGGAGATGCAATTGTACAGAGGGGGACAGAACCACAATCTCTCATGATGTTTTCAAGAGAGGAGCTGAATCTGTCATACTGAGCTGCCAAGTATTCCAGCTGGCATAAGCTGATTAGTTAATTGTGCGCATTAACATATCCACAGAGCAAAGACAAATTGTCAGGGAGGCAGTCGCTAATTTCACAGTGCCCCTGTTAATGCAACATGTCCCCTGCATTTTCGGACAAGTACTCGTACTGGGGTTTTTTGGGGGTAACGTTCCTCAGACAGAGTGTTTAACAAGGTTCTAATGCAGTGAATATGACTCCGCCTAGCACGTCTTTTAATTCTACTGCAGGTTCCACATCCTACCTGACCGGTAGTCCTGGACCTGGCTTCACTCTTTGCTTGTTACACACAGATTGTGTGTTTGTACGCCAACTGCCCTTACTACCTGGCATATATGCTATTTTAATAGCAATCCGCCTAGGTGCAAGCAAACCTGGGTCTTAAATGGAATGGGAGATGATTGGTTCATTGCATGTTATGCTCAAAACACCCCCATGATTAACTGAGAGACTATATACAACCCCTGAACCCCTTTCTCCACTGTTATAACAGCAAAAGGGAATTTGGAGATAGTGTTTTAGACCATTAGACCGTAGATCATTAAAAGCGAGCCTCTAGGCACGCTCGTACTTTACTTTTGCTTTGCTTTGAAGTACAGATAACCACCACTGATGGTCCAGGCTGTTATACTGACAATGATTTTTTTTCAACACCGGCAAAAGCTGTGGCCAGCGACATCTTGTTACTGGGTCGCACGTCCGTCTGCTTGTCCCCATTCTCCTCCCATTCGGCACGAGAATCTGTTTAATATTGTCACAAACATCCACGTCGATTTAAGGATGAACCGGACTGTGAATTCACATTCAACCCATTCTTATACACATTGATATTTCAGCAGATAGGGGTTAACTGATGTGAGTTGCAAGGCCTTTGTAAACACTTGCTAGGCCTTTGTAAACGCAGCCAACTGTGTTTATTGTGTGTAGGCATAAACACAGTAACATGACCACTTATGCAATGTAATTCATTAGTAAATTACCTTTCATAATTCAATAAAGTTCATTGCTTAAAACACATATTATTTGAAACGTAGAAAATAGTGTGAGGTGTAGTTTCAAGTTGTTGTTTTTTTTGTTTGGGGGAGGCTTATAATATACCTGCATGTAATGTGATCATATATGCTGCTGTGCATTCAGGACATGGCCTTGTTCCGACACGGATCATTCATCACTTCATTTGCAACTTTTCAAAAATGTATTTGTGGCACCCAAAGGTTACAAACAAGCTATTTAAGTAATTCCATTCTAGCGACTCATTTGTTTTCCTCTATCTTGAAGGTTTCCACAGCCAATTATCTCCTTATAGTGATAAATAAGTGCGGTGTGTGTCTGCGGCACCCCGATAATCACCTCTGCCTCTGATGATGCAGAGTGAGCTAAAACCTTTGTGTGGAAACTTTTGAGAGAACCACACTAGCCCCTGTGCAGATTTAACATTGCTGCTAATGTTAAATTCTGCTTACAGTCATTGTCACACATCAGTGCACAATCTGGCTAATGCGGCAGCTGTAATCTTTTTTTTTGTTGCTGACAATTCATTTCTATAAGGTAAGTAGACCAAAGGCCTGCAAGTGCTATTTTTTTTTACGTATAACTTTACCTGTTTCATCAGGATTTGTGGATAATAAGAAATAAATGTAGGGGTTTATATCATTAAATGACAATTTTCACGTTCTAAAGGCAAACAAATATGCATGTTTCCCCTGTATTAGACTGTCATACCCAACAGTTCTACTGTTGTCACTGTTCATTTGAAGCAGAGTTGGAACCGAAAAGAAAACACAAAGCTGTAGGCAGGATTAGATTTTGGATTTTTTCTTCCATGTAATAAAATCCCAGGATCCCAGGAACTTTAAAGTGTAAATGCACTTTAATGAATGCAGAGCACACATAACAATTAAGGAAATGGCTACTGTGAGAGTGGAGGTTTGGATGAGCTGAATGGCGGCAGCTTAGCAGGCAAGGCGTGGCGTGCACGCCGGGGGAGAAGTGACTCCCCGCTGGAACACAGGACCATGGATAAAGCACAGCGGGAGACTATAAACCAAGACAGGGGAGACAGAGACAAGTGGAGACACATAAGTAATGTAACCTATCATAGTCACCGCTGTAATAACACTGGCAGGAGCACTCGACAGGCCCCCGGCGGGAGTTATTACTCAAGCACCAGTTTACCTGCATGCATTTCTTGAGCGGCAATATCTGTCCAACATCAGAAAATGACATTCAGAGTATTAGAACATTTCATGGAGAACATTGTTCTTCAGAGTTTTGAACACGGCAGATACACTTCAAGCAATCGTCCACATATTCCCCTTCTGAATGAGCATGGAACGATAGTTGCACACGGGTCAAGCTTTGCGAAGATGGTGGTGACCTGCAGGGGCTCAATGTTGGGAAGGTAACGGCAGAGATTGGTGATTCTTGATGGTTTATGAGAGAGCCTTCTTTACCCGTGAAGAATCCAGTGCTGTCCGGTTTGCCAAGACACGGGGAGGATGAGCTGTGCAGAGAGAGCATTCTTGATGTATTTTGCCATGGTTATAGTGTAGTCCGCCTGGTGAAAGATTGCAGTCCGAGAGGAATAGTATCTGATCTGTCATGGGCAAAGTACTCTGTGTTTTCTTTTAGGATTTGTGGGATCCCACAAGGCCATGGAGACAATTGAAGATACTGTCTCATACTTTAGTGTTTGGGAAATTAGACATTTAGCATTTGGTGATATTGTATTTGAACCTACTAAGAATCCCAGAGAAGAGAGATGTGACTGTCCCTAAAGATTGTTCATATTTTTGTAAGTCAAGTGGATATGCTTAATTCATAATTTAATATAACTTATACCAGAGGAGAAGAAGGCTGAACGTCAATATAGTTGAGCATCTTGTCATGTTCAGACTGGGCAGCGTTTAGAGTTTAGTAGTGTTTATCACACTACTGGCAATTTCAGTTTTTTATGTAATAGTGTGTTTACTAATTACTGAAAGTTTAATTATTTAATAGTGTAATTTAAATTGCATGAATTAATGTACGAAGATGTGAATTACCCCCTCTGTACCCAGCTAATGGTTACTAAAGCCTCAGTGCATGTTGACACTTCACACACAGAGCATTGTCCCATGTGGAGTGCAGGCTGCAAAGACCAATAAGGAGACATAATGCAAGATTGATTCCCGCTCAGTGCCTGTGAGCATGCATTTGTTGTAATCAAACCGGGTATTATCCTTACACCAGTTTTGCCAGGCATAGCTTCCTAATCAAATTGCTACCTCAAATGCAGCGCTGCTGACAACGAACCCTATTTCTTTTAATCAATGGAATTAGCTGGGTGTTTGTTTCATCCGTCCACAAGAGAAGAATGCCTTTAATTTGTCCCATTGAAACTATCATCACTTCTTGAGTGTTTGTGCAGCAAAGATGAAGCGTGTCCTTTCTAAAAAAACAGAGACGCAGCCTCAGAGAGCACGAAGGCATTGTTGCATGTAAGGATTTAAGAGGGATTTTGATCATCTGGAATGGTAATTATCTTGTTTTTATTTCACGAACAAGAGACTTCTTTGTTAAATTACTTGCTTGGGAAAATGGACTGTAAGACTTTCAAGGGTGAGCCGTCTTCTGTGTCCTTCGACCTTGACCCCCCTCCCAATGGAAAACACAGTCCTTACAACCATGACTTCTAAGGGAAGCGTACAGAGGGTATGATCTTAAGTACAGCATTTATATTACTGTCCTACCTTGTTGATCTGGTTTAGAATAGATTATGACTCATGTCCCTGCAGATCGAACTATTCAAGGTTCTAAGCACAATAAATACACCCTTTACTATCGGCTGCTCAGCGTTTTATCATTATTTGTCCTTCCACTCCATGCCCAAAGCGGAATCAATAGGAACGACACCTGCAGCCAAGTATTCTTGCTGAACTAATTAAAGAAACAGAATCTTGGAGGGACAACGTCCCTGTGTGGTTTCTCTTGCAATCAGCAAGAAAGCACACAACTATGAACAATGGCTTTAGCGTGTCTTCAAATCAAGCTGTAATTGCACTTCTGTTCATGTGAATTTCCCCTGATTCAATGTTCACAGAGTAAACATGACAGTGTAATTATTTTTTCAGTTTTTGTTGTTGTTTTAAAACCAAGTCGTATCCCTGCTTCCTTCTGTTTTCACATATACAGCTATGTCCTTGTTGATATAAAACCTGAGCTGTGGCATTGACCACTGATACAAAGTTTGGAAGACACAAAAAAAGATGTAACCATGACTGCAGATTCCTCGGCCACCACTCTGCCTTTGCAGATGTGCCAATCCAGTTTCAATGGCAAGATCAAATTAACACCGTGTAGCCCTCCACAGTGTGCATGATGGCAAGACTTTAGAAAATGGTGAATCATATTTAGGGGGATTGTTGTGGTCCATTATTCATCTTTTACAGAGAAGCCTGTCAGATGGCTCTCATCTGATACTCGATCTCTAAACGCTCATTACCAAGTCATAGATTCCATCATATTAGAAAACTCATTTGAGCAGACATATATACAGTATGTGGCTTAAAAAAATTGTTGCCTGCAGCTACTCAATCATTTTGAGAACACTTCCCAAGAATTCAAGAATTATCTTCGAAAGAATCCACGCTAATTTGAAAACATGGCTGATGTAAATTCCATTAAGGCATTATCGTCAGAGCCTCTTTTTAATCCTGTCCAATATGGCTCTTTCTTTGCTCTATTTTATTCAATTTACCCTGCAGCCAGTATGCGGATTCAATTAACCACTGCCAAATGAAGTTACGGAAGGGATGGTAAATCCATCTGCTTCCCTGACGCAGTCGGCTGGTTTTTAGTGTCTCATCCCTCCAACTTTATCCTTAAATGCACAGGTCTGCTTGGAACCTCTATTGTTTTCATTATCCAAGGAAGCCATCTTATCCTTCAACACCACATCCTGATCCTCA
This sequence comes from Scophthalmus maximus, assembly GCF_022379125.1. Classification (NCBI taxonomy): domain Eukaryota; kingdom Metazoa; phylum Chordata; class Actinopteri; order Pleuronectiformes; family Scophthalmidae; genus Scophthalmus; species Scophthalmus maximus. The sequence goes on along the minus strand of NC_061533.1, from coordinate 14,520,027 downwards.
TCTCCCTCTCGCTCTCTCAACCTCTGTCTCTCTCTCTCTATCTCTCTCTCGCTCCCTGTCAGCTAGCGTAGGATGCATTTATCTGTTTTATCTTGGGATGAGTGATTCATGAGTCTGCAGCAGCGCCAGCTGTGATCGGGATCTGCAGGAATTGTCAGAATCGAAAGGTGCCAGAGCAGAAATCAGTGCAGCAGAGATTTCGCCCAATGTGTTCTGCATGTGTTTCAGTGTCTCTAAGCCGCAGGATCTTGACAAGCAGGATATCCTCCGCTCACTTCCATATGTTTAAGTCAGACATCTTTATGTTATGCACCCAGGAGGGTATATGGACTGCACTTAAGCAGTGCTACATGCTACAATATTATGATTAATTCAGAGTAGTCTAAAGTAAAGCTAAGGCTCTGTAAAAAAAAAAAAAAAAAAGTAGGCATCAATTAATTTCCTGTTAAGTTTTGTCTTAGAGAGACTACTTATGTCCATAATTATCTTTTATGTAATTACATGGTTGCCTTAAATTGCGTGTGAAGCACACTGTGTATTTTTGTGCAGAGCATGTGGGTGTGTGTGCGCACGTGTTAGAATTTGATATGAATATTTCATATACCATGTGAGACGTGGGAGAGGGGAGTGGGGGTATGATGTGTAGTGCAGCAGCCGGTGTTGTGGAAGATTTTATTTTTAATTTCGTCTATTTTGTAGGACCTTTAAAAACCCGTATCATAGCTGCCAAGAACACCAGACTTAGGATCATTAAAACATTTCCCATTGTACTTTAATATTCCAACAGACAGCACGTTTTTTCCCCCCTTTAGCATGAATAACAGATTTGATTCCAGCCAAGATCACAGGGAGAGACAGACTAATTTAGATTTTATCAGTAAATGTCCATCACATGTCTAGTCACAGCGGACGTTACACAGAGGGGGAAATTCCCCATGTCCCTCACTTGTGCAGCATCAGGGCCATTTTTTATGCATATGGATCTCAATTCCTCCCTTCACTCATAATGACACGGTATGACACTTGATGGTTTCATAGAGGCTCCACCTTGCTGCGAGTGGCTTTTAAGAATTTCAGCTAGTAGTGTTTGTGCTTTTTAAACCTCTGGGTTTATGATGGACTGCCTTTGTTTCAGAGGACCAAAAAAAGAGGAATTAAATTATGCATAATTAATGTCATGAATGTCTTAAAATGCTGTGCCAATCCATCCAGTAGATATTGAGATGTTAAGAAAATCACCAAAAATTGCTGTAGAACAGTAGAATTCATCCTTTGGGCTCCATAAATATCTTTCCAAATCATATGTCAAAGCCGACCATCCGCCCACGTAACCATGCCACTAGCAGGGATAAAAATGTTTGATTTACGTGAATTCCGTTTTTTAAGGATTGAGTTTTATTCCGGTCTTTTCAAATTACTTACATTACATGCAGGTGTTATTCGTTATCTGCTTAAACATAATGGGCACATTGTGAGGAAGGAAAAAATAAATTCATTTTCCGCCACATGCTACATTATTTCCATGCGAGTATACTGGCATGGAGACAGAGGAGAGGTGAGGATGTTTAATGCATAGCAATTTTCACGCCGTGGAAAACTGTTCACAAATTTGTGTGTCACCTTTTTTGCAATTCAGTCACTGCACAGGGCTTGTCTCTTATTTATATCTTTTGGCTGTTAGATGTGCCTTGACCAGCCAACCAGTTGATTCTTGTTATGCACTGCCAAAACAAGTGATCTTGCTCTAAGAACAAATGCTCCTATCCTCGTGTCAGTGCAGCTCATTCCATGCGAAGATGTTTGTTTGTGTTGTAATCACACTCCACATTTAGCAGTTTCAACGAAAAGTACCCGAGGGGTGATGCATACCCTGCAGGCACACTGTATATAGGATTTTATATGTACAATATATATGCTATATTTCCCCCACCACAGTTTCATAATCATCTGAATCTTTTTACATAAAAGATCTCTGTTCTGTTTAGTGTTTTGCACCATTGCTTCATTATAGAGCTGTGTGCAGCGCACTTTGCCCTGCTGTCGCTCACTCTCTTTCTCCCTCTGTCTCTCTCTGTCACAGTGAGACTCACTAACAGCACCATAAACATACATCACGCCCATGATGGTGTCCCATTAGAACATTTTAAAGCTTTTACAGACCCTGTTCTGTACAAGCGTACTATAAGCATGCGTCGTCCCCCACGTCCAATCAGCTCCAAAAGTTAATCGTCTTGAGATAGCGTCCCAAGTAATATCCCCACCAAGTTTGGTGGAAATCCATCCGTGCGTTTTTTGAGTCATTTCAACCACACAGACTGGGGCAAAAAACAACACCCTGTTCCCGGCTATGCCAGCGTGCAGGGTAAACGTTTCAAAAGTCGAGAAATGTTCGCATTGATTCAGGAATGTATCAAGTGCCACTCTCTCCACCGCTGTGGCTCAACAAACAGACAGGAGACAGCTGCTCACCGGGTGATGTCCTGTAGACTTGCAACACACAAATAATTAAACTCAGCCTGTGCTGAGTCATCCCGGCTATTCTTATGCGCAGGGCCTGTCACTCTTAACATGAATTCTCTTAACTACACGGAGCAGCGTGTCCGTCCGCCTTGCCGTTGTCGGCCGCACCGCCGGGTCTGCATTGAAGAGACGGAGTGATTAGTTAACTGGTGAAAGCATCTGGTAGTCAACTGATCCGGTGCCGGACTGCCGAGCCACCTTCCTCACCTCTGTCCTGCAGCTGGATGCCTCACGCCCAGCCTCACAAATGCTCATTCACACCGGCCCAAATGAACTGCACCGACCAGGAAAGCTGACCTGAATCTGTTACAAGCGAACAAAACAGGTTAGGTTTGAAGTCATTACGTACTCTCGTTACTCTATTTCCATGGAGACGTCCATTGAAAAATGTACTAAAATGTAGTGCCGTGCACGACAAGGAGAGAGTAATATTTTGGCACTGAGACCCCGTGTGATGCCCCCCTGGTTGAAATGAGGTGATTCTGTATGTGCTATAGGAAAGTGAGCGAGAGAGAACTGTGAATGAATGGCTTGGCTGCCAATGCTGATTTTAGAGATTATTCTTGAATACAATTTGTCTCCAGTGAGTACGTTTTTGAAATGACGTGGTGTAAAATGATCACTGAGGCAAAGGCAGATGTTGGCAGCGATCCTTAATTCTTAATCAATGTGGCTCTTCACCGAAATCAAACAGCCTCTCCTTCATCATCTCATCATTCTTATGAAATGTAAATGAGGAGAGCTGTTCTGCAAATTCTGGCATCCATCAACCCAACGATTTCTGCCTCAACAGTATGCACAAACAGTGTGCATGTGTAGCAACGGAGGCTAAGAAGTGTACAAGAGAGGGTGTCTTTAGAGTATGTGTAATTGTATAAATAACGAGACCCCTGAAATATGACATTTATCAAATTTTCACCGGTTCTGATGCGTGTGCAATTTTTCGGGCAGGTCAGAGCACGTTAAGCCCTCAAATTAGCGATTCATTTGCAGGAATAATTATAGTTATATTTCAGTCAATTACCATAGGTCCTCGCTCTGACTTTGTCAGTGGAGCTCGGGCACTAATTATATTATCGGTGGTGGCAACCAAAGTAAGTGACAGTGAGTGGGTTTCTACTTCATATTGTGGTTATACTGTGAAGTTGTAAACCTCTGTCTTATTTGCTCTAAAATGCTGAGATGTTTTTTTATTTTTTTTGAAATAAAATTTTGTGTGAGGTGGGATAAGTGGATATGTGGATTTCCGTCCTTAAAACAGTCTCAGTGCCTTGTTACGGACAACCTGAAGGTGTGCTTACTCTTAATGTTTGAACTGGCTAACTTGTTTTTTCCATTTTCTATTATTCATTATAACCTGCAGCTATTTATAATCACGCCTTACCTTTTCCGTTTTAATTAAGGCTCGTTGTCCAACCGACTGAGTTTATGAAAAGGTTAGAGACTGTTTGTTTGCTGCATTAATGAACAAAACAAGCAAAATTAATTTTTAGAAGTTTCGGTTTAATTTATGAAAACCAAAGTGAGTACAGTTGTAATTATGCTCAAACACTATTTCACATCTCTTTGTTTTTACTTGTATGGTGCCGAACCAATGTGTTTTCACAGAGGAAGAAAGAAAAAAACAAAACACGCATGTCACATTGACAAGCTGTCGAGCTCAGTGAGACTCACACCCCTGGTTCATCGTATAGAATTGGCTTAGCCAGTTTGCCGGTGTGTGAAATGGCAGTTTTTATACTCAGGAGTGTCATGACACACACATAGGCTTTCTCCGCACTTAGAAAAGAAGTGCTGCACTCAGTCAGCCATTTGTCTCGAAATTGTCTGCCTTCATGCCCTCAGCCTCCTCTCTCGGTTCTTTTTTTTCATTTTGGGTTTGCGTGTTGGGCTAAGGGCCTCTTCTGGAGAAAGCGGGCTCGGTGCACCACAGCATTTTTGTGCTCATATCATGTGATAGAAATGCCATGTTCAGATAGCAGGCAGGTCGGACAAGGCCTTTAAAAGGCAATGGAAATGTGACTCAGAATCAGAGTCAGGTCACTTCACATGAGACCCATAAAAGTGATAGCGTGACTGTGAAATGTGAAAATTCACAAGGCTTATCTGGTCAGTTTACTCTAAACACTATGAATGAATCTCAGAAAAATACACTGGGTCTAAAGTGATTTAGTATTTCACGTCCACAGTGAAGGCAGCGGTATCTTGACTTGTCTCTAGTCTAGGTAAAACTCCAGAAATCACGGGTCATACATTTCCCACAATGCACCTCAATAATATCCTGCAGAAGACACACACCTCCTAAATGCCCACCCTTTTCATGACTACATGGTCCCTTCATCGCAGCCATAAACCTTGTGACTTTTAGCCTGTTGGTGTATGATGAAGAATATATAGGTATAGGACTAATATAGGTTTTTCAACGGTTCCTGATGAGACAAGAGCAGTGATACAGGTTGTTTTCAAGCTCTCACACCAGCTTTAAGCTTTAATGATGGGCTGTAGTGCTGTCCTCATGGCTTTGTGAGTTGTGCGCACGCAATTCGAAATCCTGCAGCACTGTGCTGTAGGAGGAGAGTATGTTTCACACAAACCCACACCCGGGCTGTGACGATGACCTGAATCTCAGACAGATACAGTTAAATTAGCACAGCTGAAGGGAGAACATCGGCACGATGATGTGTAAACTCTGTAAAATAGACAACCGGGCCTCAGTTGGCTCCTTATGAAGCTGCCCCTCACTGCATTAATAGCTTTATCCTACAATGGCAAAGTCACAAATATGGGATATACACAACAACCTTGTCTTAATGAGGGGGGGCATCAAAGAGAAATGCAAATAAGTGATTGACCCTATTTCCGTTTTTTATTGTTGGGAAAACGACTCGTAGATTAGCAGATCTTTTTTTCTTCTTCTTAAATGCAACAGGCAAAAATCTAAAATGTATTTGAATGTTTTATGAAACAACTGAGAATGCCACAAGTATCCAAAGATTACCTCACAGCTCCCACACAGCTCCTACCGTACTTGTCCGGGTTAACGGCTCATGGAGGGGAGAACGGGATGGAGAGTGTGATGGAAAAAAGAACAGAAGGCGTGGGGCTGGAGGAAAGGGCCTTGCTTTAACAAGCTTGTCTCGCTCCCTAATTCAGTCTGAGCCTTCAAAGTGTTGAGAGCTGACGTCGCTAGGGGCGGTCGTATTTTTTGACCGCTACCTGTGACAGGAATTACAGGCCCCCCCCCCCCAACTGTGCCTTTGTTTTGGTGGCAGACTTGACTGCTCGGTTAGAATGAGATTACCTCAACCTTCTGCCACTGGAACATAATCGAAGCCTCACAATGGTGAAGTATCATGTCCCTCTGAATCAACCAAGCAGCCCGTGCCATTGTTTATGTCTGGCCCCTTTAACTGCGGGTTTATTTTGGCATTATTATCATTATAACAGAGCTTTTGTTCGAAGGTTTTCACATATACATCACAGCCAAAGCTGCATTCAGAAACAGAAATTAGCACTGCCCATAAAAATGGAAGCAGTTGAAGCCTTCATTTGAAGGAGAAACTTCATAAATAGTGTATACAACTCAAATGAAGCATGCATGCCTGCCTTGTGCGCCACATCTGCATAATTGCATACCTGTGGCCACTGCGAGAAGTTGATTTATGTCTGCACGCAAACTTCAATGACTTTTGTCCTATTTTCATTGGCTTAACATCGCACAATCGGAGCACTGGGAGTTTATCCACTTGGATGTCTTATAGAGAGCCACAAGCTTGCTGTGTAGTTACTAAGGCATGGTTGTTTACATATCTGTCTGGACCTAGGTCTATGTTTGCTTGTGAACACAGCAGGGGTCTGCATTTAAAAAGGGCCGTCTATTACCCAGGGAACAGTCCTCAATCCAGATGGAGGAAAGCAAAAGCCTCATGAGAAATGAAAACTCTGAGTGAGCCCATTCCCATCACAGCTCGGGGGGGAATTGTTTCAGGGTTTGTGACATATTGCAGGTTATAAAAATGTGGTGCATTGTACTAAGATGCACCGTGGTGTTTTGCAATGTGTCAAGACCGGGATGTGGAATGAAACTGAGCCATATCTCATCATTACTTCAGTTTGTGTGCTGATTTGCTTAATCTACTTTAGCTTTGTCAGAGCAGTGTGACACAGTATACGTTGGCCTATGACCAGACCAATTAGTTTGATGTATGGCTGTCTCGCTGCTGCGTATATTCAGCGGATGGAATAAATCTGCATTCCCGTGTTTTCTTCTCTCGCTCTATCCACGGTACTATCTTCTCATCTGACAGCAAAATGCATTGCGGCAGTATTACATACCTGATATTTTGAATTGAGCATTTAGAAATATATTTTTCCATCAATATAAAACATCATGCTCTTTTCAAATAAAGTGAATCAGAGAATAAGTTTAATAGGTCATATGTTTAAGTATTAAATGATTTATTGCTGTATACAAACCAACATAATAAACATTTTATTTAATATACTACAGAGATATAAAATATTTGTCTGCATAGCTTCCACTGCTTTATGCCATTACTACCTTTACTCTTCCATTTCAGTATGAGTTGTATCCCTCTACTGCACTATGTTGCTGTAGAATTATTATAAGATTTCACTCTTATTAAGCAGCGGCCTCTTTTTCAACATCTACTTTACATTGTTGACATGTAGTAAAAATAAAATTTAAGTGTAGCCCATGGAAATATTAACCTTTTCAACATATTTGAACAGGAAAATATTTGATCCTCGTTGAATCAGTGCCAATTAGTGAATGTGATGTATTCGAACAAATGACACGGAAAATTGACATTTTGTTGTAATTTTCATCTTCAATTAGTTAAGCACATAACTGATCAGTCACATTAAAAAAAAATTAAGTCCACCACTACATTCATCTCACCTTCAGGTGCCCATGAATAGAATGGCCTTAGGGGTCCAGTGTTCTTTTAGCTATTAGATTTCACATATCATAATTTGAAGATCTAAAGAGCTCTCTAAGGCCTTCGGAAAAAAAGGGCGGGGGTTTAAAAAGATCTCCAAATCATTTGAAATAGATCACTTCACTGCAAGGAAAATCAGCTGCGACTGCTAATTTGTCCAGTACTCGCTGCCTCAGCGCCGATCTTCTGAGGCAAAGGGGAGTCTGCCAAAAACCCCAATGTCTCATCACAGGATCTGCAGGTGACTCTCTCATCTATTGGTGTCAAAATGTACGTGCCTGTGGTCAGAAAGAGATTGTATTAGCATGCAAGGAAAAAGCCAACAGTTTGCCAATGAACATGTAGGCAAAGACCAGCCCTTTTGGAATAATTTGCTCTGCACAGACGAATGTAAGTTGTTTGGCCACAGTAAGAGGGGTTTGGGGTTCCTTCGCTGCCTCTGGGACAGGGCAGCTTGCTGTCGCTGATTCAGTTATGAATTCAAGGTACTGCAAGGCCATCTGTCCAAAAGTTGAATAGAACCAGAACTGGGCCTTTCATAAGCATATTGATTGTAAGCCTACCGGCAAAAAAAAGAAGAAATGGAATTTTATGGACTGGCCGAGTCAAAGCCCAGATCTGAATCCCATTGAAATGTTGTCATGGTATTTGAATTGGGCAGCATACGCAAGAACCGCCCCAGACATCTTGCAGCTGAACAAATTTTGCATAGAGTAATGGCCAAACATTTCACCAAGCCAATGTCAGCGACTGGTGGACAGTTATGCAAAACACCTACAATAATTTATTTCTGCTAAAGGGAGAAATACCAGCAACAGAGGCCACGGCTGTACTTACTTTTTACCTAAATGGATATTCATTCTATTGACAAAACTGATGGATAAATGATTGAAAAGTATATTTTTAGTTGTTGTTGTTTTTTGTGGTAGGATTTGTAACACTGTTTCAAAGAGGATCAAATGTTAACTTCTTGCAATATGTTGAAAAATCCAACAATTTCCATGGGATGCACTGTTTTTTTATTCAACACATGACATAATAACAAGGTGGTAGAATCATACTTTAATAAAGTTTGACCTGTTTAGACATTTTTCTATGAACAAGAGTAAATGTGGTGGAGCTATAATTATTCTTGTCATCTTGCTTTTTGGGGCTCAGCTTAATCTCACTTTTCTGAATAGCAAAGCATAATTAAACCTCTAAATGGCAAAAGTGACACGTTTGTGTGTTGCCGTCCTTGCGCTGCAAATGGTTTGCAACAAATGAGAACATATTAAAAATTAACACAAATGGTGCAGTCTGATGCTCAGAGGCTGCTGCAGTGTGTGCGTTTGGTTTTGCTGAGGCAAGGTTTAGGACATAGCCTTGTTCAATATTCTGTGAATAATTCAAACTGACTTCTTGCGCCTAGTGTTTTTTATACAGTAAATCCTCTAATAACATTTTTTTAACAGGATGCTGACTGGATTATGGAAAAAATTGCATCTCAGAAACTTTTTCATATGTTACATTTTATTGAATAATGGAATTATCATTTAACTCTTTCACTCTGTTTACTCACAGGTGGACTTGCTTGTGCCAACCAAGGTCACAGGTGTCATCACACAGGGAGCTAAGGACTTTGGCCATGTCCAGTTTGTTGGCTCCTACAAAGTTGCGTACAGTAATGACGGAGAGCGGTGGAAGGTTTATCAAGACCAGAAACAAGGGAAGGACAAGGTAAGTGGCTTTTACACAACATGCAGACTATGATGGCAAACACAAAGTCGTCCAAATAGAACACATTTATTGTCATGTACACACAGGATATGAATTTTGAAAAGTACTGTGGAATCATAAATGCATACCTATGGGTATTATAGTACTGACGTCTTTTTCTTTTCAATATATATCAAACCACGAAGGGCAAGGGGAAGTGTAAATAGAGAGAAACAACATCAACAGAAAAATCCATAGGAGGGACAGAATCCGGATTTAGACAAAATACAAAGCAGCAACGTAGAAAGGGAAGACAGGCATTACATTTGAAAATGTCAATTTTGGGACCTGTCTGTTTCTCCTCTCTACTTCCCTTCAGCATTTTCTTATCTCATGGCTCAAACTGAGGTTGCCTGCTCTGTCTCACTGCCTCTTTCTGGTCTTGGATCAGATAAGGCTGTGCTGTCAACCTGGCTCGGCCAGTGCTTTGCCGTGAATCTTGTTTTACGGCCCTTCAACGGAGTAAACATGTCCATTCCATTCGCCCACGACAACAGTGACAGTGCAGGGCTGCAGCAGCCCCTCTGCTGATATCAGGAGGAGCTGCAGGCACCAGGTTATAGCTTGTCTTTCAGATACTGTTGGCAAGAGAGGTAGTGTTTTCTTTTCTCTCTTGCTGTGTTATTGAAAGATAAACTTCTTCTTATTTACTGATTTGTGATGTGTTTACCATGAAAAATCGAGTTGCCAAGATCTAGTACATTGCATATTGCACAAAAAGCAAATACTATAGTGGTGCTTGAAATCACTATGCGATATACACTGAGATCGTGGAATATAACGTGTTCTGATTTATTATGTAGTGTAATCTCAGTCTTTCCTATTCTTTATTCAAGAACGTGGTCTTTCATTCTGAGAGCATGATTAATTCATTTTATGTTCAGATTTCCCTGCCCTGTCCCTCAAATAGCCCCTACAGAAGTGCAAATTTGCTCCGCTTTCTGCTCAAAACTGTTTTTCCTGTGCCTCAGTTTGAGTTTTTTCTCCTCACGCTCAGGCTGTGTCTATGCTTTCAAATATTTCTGCTCTCTCTCTCTCTCCCTCTCTCTCTCTTTTGTGAAATGCCCTAGTAAATTTTTTTTTCAACCATTAGAATGTCAGGCATGACGTTGACTAGTTAGATCATCACTGCCTCATTGCGGGAACATTTGCTTTTTCTCCAGTGGCTTTTACAGGCAATGACTGTTTAACCGGGTTCACTCGCCAGCATTAATAACTCAAGTATTTTATTGTAATGGTGCTATTACTTTCCTCAAATTAGATTTTTTTTAAATTAATAAAGATAATGATAATTGATAATTTTTTTTAAATTAAAATTTTACTTTTATCAAAAAAAAAAAAAAGAATCATATTTGTGGAAGTACATTTATGTACTAATGCCCTACTTATTGTAGCTGAAAGCTAACCATGATGCACAGGGCATCTAGCGCCTTCAGTTAAAGCTACAGTATGCAATATTTAGAAGAACGTAGTCACAGAAATTGAATATATTGTTCATAATTATGTGTCCATATATGTATAATCACCTGCAACAAAGAACCGATTTTTTTTCGTCAACTTTGAATGAGTTAAAATTAGTTACATGAGGGGGACCCGACCTCTGCGTTAGTCGCCATGTTTGCTACGTCGTGTTGTGCTGTGTTCAGGTTCCACTTTGACTCAGGAGGTCGGAAAAAAATCACCACCCCGTCTTCCGGGGTCCGAGTTCAGAGCGGTTCCAAGGTATAACGGAACACAGCATTAAATACTGTTGCAGGAATGGGTCCAGAATGCGTCACATTCATGTTGAATTTCCAGCTTTGCAGGAAACCGTAAACGGAATTAGGGGTGCGGCACCATAAAGTGTCCCCTGTCGGATGCTCAGTTGGTTGCGGTTTGCAACTTTACCACCAGATGCCGCCAGAAAAGTACAAAAATTACACACTGGGGCTTCAAGTTAAGATAGTCGAGGTCTGAGTCAGGATGAGTGTCCAAGTAATGTGTCTCTCTAAGATGGGATATCATAGCAGGTTATGTAGGAAAAGTAGTCAATATATAAGTAAATCATTTAAAAAAACCATTTATGGAAATAATGGATTTCTCTGAAACAATTATAGTGAGTTCAATATAAGGGCTTAACTCGTAAATTGCGTGAATTTTCAGATGATATAAAGTTTCCTTGACACTGTCTTAACATACCATGAGCAACTAAAGTTTTATCTTAGGGCGTGTGTTCATTTAGTATTTTTTGTCTGGCAGAGAAGGGTTAAGTATCCATGACAACAAAAACAAAAGCACAACACTCACCAGCAACATTCAGTGTCCAGCCGATCTACTCCCACAAACAGGCAGACACATCATACAGCTCGAGATAGACCGACATGGCCGGGACAAGCCTCGCCGTTTTCTCGGATACCAGGTCGACACTTGCCGGCCTTGGTCGCCTGAAAATGAGCTGCGGTGACAACATCAGGACCTTTCTGAAAACGTCGCAGGTTTTCAAATAGAAAACTGCTTTACGCTCTCTCTTTACTGGGAGACAGGACACAACGGACAGATGTGCAGGGGAAGTAAACCTACGAGCATTTGTTCCGCCATTGAAGATATTTTTACACCAAAAACGAGCATGGACCAACTTCTCACGACAAGAAGACGTTTTTATTCGGTCAAAGTTTTGTGTGCGGCCCGTTCTTTGTAGGTTAAAAAGGGTTACCTGTGTGATAGCAATAAATTCTGATGCAGAGAGAATATTGAAAGCCCCGGTCTTTGTGAGGCCAAGTAACAGAGGTAAACAAGCTCACAACTAACCAGAAAGTCTAGACCCTTATTTGTTATAATATTCTGATTAATAAATGAATATTGATTTTTTGGAGATTCCATCTTTAATTCATGTGGTCTCATTTTTCCAATGTCTTCCTAACATTTAAGTTTCTAGATTTTCATCATATTTGATTTCTTAGTTGCACTGCAGCCCACACTCTGTGGTCTTTGCACATAAAAGCATCAGCTATGTTGTCTGGCTTTCTCATAAAAACTGATTCTGAGCAGTGTTTGGAGGTTATGTCATCAACCTAACCTCAACTGCTATTTTAGAATAAGCTTTTTTATTTTGTTTGGCTCAATGTGATACATCTGACAATGTAATGTGACAGCACTTTGTAAAACCAAAGAATGTCCCTCAGCAGCCAGATATCAATTCACGCCCTCATCCATGTGGCGGAGAGCCAGTGCAGCAGCCAATGGTTGGAAATATTTTTACCCTTTGTGCAGTCCGTTGCTAGAGGAGTTTATAATTTCAACACCAATGATTATCTTAGGGCATGGGCCACTGCAGGCTCAGCATGGCTTTCACTTAAGTACCTACTGGCATGGCAACCATCCTCTGAGATAGCAAGGGGGAGAAGAGAAAAGTGCCATTGATACCGCAGCAACCTTTTTTATGGGGTTTTAAAAATGATAGAGGACACAAGCCATTTCTATTATTGCTGATAGCCTTCCTTGCGTATGTATAATCCGTGGGATAGGCCGGATAGCCAGTCAATCGGGGTTTGTGTGTGAGTGTGCACATCTGTGTGTGTGTGTGCGCGCGTGTGCTCTATATCAGAAGGCCGGCATGTTTAGCAAGGCTTCTAAAATGTCAATCAGTTTGTCCCTGGCGGAGCCTCGGAGCTGCTCACATGTATGATTCTTCAAGGTGTTTTCCCCCTTCAGTCAGCCATTAATGGTAGAGGACACATTTGGCTGTTGGAATCCTGAGGGTCCTGCTGACACACCACAGTGCTTGACTTGGCATGGGTATACTGTGTGTGTGTGTGTGTGTGTGTGTGTGTGTGTGTGTGTGTGTGTGTGTGTGTGTGTGTGTGTGTGTGTGTGTGTGTGTGTGTGTGTGTGTGTGTGTGTGTGTGTGTGTGTGTGTGTGTGTGTGTGTGTGTGTGTGTGTTTCTGGGCTTGTAAGTATTCTTCTCAGCTCCCCCTCCAGCTCCTATGTGGCAGAGGCTGCAGGCAGTTACATCTAGATTGAGAGAGGAGGCTCTGTCAGAATACAGATGTTGTCAAAGCAAGGCACAGTGACACACACACACACACACACACACACACACACACACACACAAACACACACATACACACACACACACACACACACACCTCTGCAAAACCCAGTGTGCCTTGTTTGCCTTTTCTTTATACAAATACCTATGTACTGGCCTTATAACTGACACGTAACACGACAGTCCATTGTTTGAACATAATTAAATCGGATTGATTCCATAATTATACATATCGGCCTGGCTGCATTCCCACATGAACACATTTTTCCACACCTGGGTCACTAAGTTGACTTCTGGGTGTCAATATATACACAGTTGATGCGGCCAATCAAGCACAAAACAAATTGATTTATGTTTAATAGTGTTTCACACGGGTGACACAGGGTTGATTGGCCATTGGAGCCTCCAATTCCCTCCGGGTCAGAGGGTTACTCAGAATTATAGAGTTTTGGATAAAGTCATCTAAATGTTAACCCCTAATAGTCATGTCTTCTTTTTCTCTTGGAAAATATTGTCCGTGATGTTTTAATGGACCTCAGGATTGGACAAATTAATAACTAGGTAATATATCATCAACCTCATCATGAGATGTGAACATTTGTGCACTTCAGCTTGATCCAGTGTAACTGCCTCCTCTAAGCTGACACACCACTCTTGACCTTTCATTTGGGACGTGGCTGAGTTTTCCTGGTTCAAGCACAGATGACTGAGGCAACAACAGGTCAAAGGGCAGAAAGATCTGAGCGACATGTTCCCCTGACCTGTACAGCAGGTTTAAATAATGGACTATGAGGGAGTATGGAATGTTGTATCTCCAGAGGCATAGTAAAGCTTACCCATGACTCTACCAGCCTGGAAAATCAATAGTTGGGAGCAGAGTTGTGGCTTCTGGGTCAGAGTGAAGACAAAAGACAAAATGTGCCCTGTAGCTTGTGTCTTGACTATTGGATAATTTAGTTATACTTGTAGGCAACGGAACAAGACCTACCCTCACCTAGTTGTCACATATTTGACTAAAATGTCAACCTATAAGAGGTAATCATCTCAGTGCTGGTGCTGCTGCTGCTGCTCGTGCTCGGCTTTTTTTCTGTAACTACCACATTGTTTTAATATTTCAATTGCCAGTAGTTGGCAACCAGCACAAATGCCAGTCAACTGGCAGTTCCCGGTGGCTCTGCCTCCGCATTCCTCGTTGTCCTGACCACTCACCATCCACAGAATATGAATTCAAAAATGCACGCAAAAATAAATCAGTTATGTTGAAATGTGGAAGTATGATTAATTAATGCAATATTTTTTGTTTTTGATTACTCTTGATAATATCTATACATTACATACTTTTAAGACTTAGACTAGATGCTTAAGGAAACATAACAGAACAGTTAGAATGTCATACATCTTTCAAGGAGTTTGCAGGGAATGTGTGGCATCCTTTCTTTATATTAGATAACATGTTTAATTGCTAAAATAATATTTTTTTCTTGCCCATAAATTGCTATTGCGGATACTTTCATCGCATTGCTAGTCCCTTTACTTTTTTCCCAACATTATTTGTCTATTTTATGGAGAATCTTCACATATCCTGTTCCAGTTTATTTTGGAGATGTTGCCTCTGACACTGTGCAGGTCTCCAGACAGTCTGGGAGAGATTATTGTCATATTTCTATCAGCTGCAGCTTTTATGGCCTTCCTGTCCTGCCCTGTATATTGTGATGTCATGCAGCCTGGTTGTCACATTACAGCTGTGGCAATACACCTGGAAGTGACACATGTCCCTGTTTCCAATGTCTAATGTGCATTGGGTTTTTCTAAAATACCGTAGAGGGTTAAAAAAAAAAAAAAAAAGAGAATTTTGAGCACTGGGCTAAGTTTCAAAATCCAGGACGAGAAGGGAGAGCCCCTTTCGGGGGAGTTTGGGGGCAGGGTGGATTGGGAAGGAATTTCGATTAGCCTCAAGAAAATTCTGGCAAACCACGGCATCTCAGGAAGGGGAAGCAAAGCTTAGCACAAGCCATTTTCAGCGGGGGGAGAACAGAGGACTCGGATTGGGAATATCATTCCATGCAACCAACGCAATGTGGAACTCCTGAACCTGACGAACATGTCGAATGGGCAGGTAGCAGCATCTGAACACTCGGGGGAAGCTTTACCCATATCTCTGGCAGAGGTCACAAAGGTATTAAAGAAGCTCCTTGGCAACAAGGCACCAGGAGTGGATGAAATTTACCCTGACACGGTGACGGCTCTTGATATTGCTGGACTGTCATGGTTGACACACCTCTTGAACGTAGCATGGAGGTTGGGAAAAATGTCTGTGGACTGGCATTATGGGTGGTGGGTCCAAAATTCTGCAAAAGGGGATTGGAGGGGGAACTAAAAATACTGGGGCACCACAATGCCATGGGTAGTCACCAAAACCATGAGATCACGGATACTAGCTGCTGAAATAAGCTTAGAGAAAGGGTAAAATCTGATATCCGGAGGGATAGAGCCACTACTCCTTCCTGTCAAAATGAACCAGTTGAGGAGGTTCGCACATCTGATTGGAATGTTTCCTGAGCGCCCTCCTTTGGAGGTCTTTCTGGCACGTCCAACTGGTAGGAGGCCCTGGGGTAGACCTCGAGCACACTGGAGTAATTTTTATATCTCGTCTGGCCTTGGAATGCCTTGGGATCGGCCAGGAGTAGTTGGAGACGTTGTCGGGGAGAGGGACACCTGGACTACTTAATGGACCTGCTGCAACTGCGGCAGAATATGAATGGATAGAAATATGTGCTTTTAGATTGGTTCGTGCTTCAATGTGGATTATGAATTTATTTCTAAAAACAAAGTAGCAAGGACATATAGAGGGAGGGATGCCGGAAAAGAACGGAATGCCGTGTGATGTGCTGTTTGCTTGTCTGTCGATGCAAACCTTGTCATACAGTCTAAGCTTGACGCCGCAGTACAATATAGATGACAAACACAGGACAGGGTGGGTTGCAGGAAGAAAATGATAAAAAGAATGCAGGATGAAAAGGTGACCTGCAGTCATTTGTATTAGACATCTGAAAAAAAAGGAAAGAAATGAAAGTAGTCATCTGTCACATGATTTCAACTTTACTCCTTAGTAAGAGTAACTAACAAAAAGACTGAAAACAACATCTGTCGTATAAAAAAAAGAAGACATGAAAGTAGTCATATTTATAAACACACCCTCATGCTGGGAGGAGGGGGCAGAGGTTTGATATCTTGTCACATCGCTGCATATTGATCTGCGATAATTATGTCGTATGTGTCCAGCTGCCACTGGAGAGCCAAATGGCTCACAACAGTATCGTCACATGTTTAAATCAGGTTTCATGCCACAGCTTCTTTAGAATCTGAAAAATATTGTATTCTTATGTAGACCTATACAGTTATATGCTTTAGTGAGATTAATTGTATGGACAGTTTTGAATGAAGAAAGCTGCATTAGGATCAACATAAAATTGCATTTTCAATTATAACGTTTCAGGTTTTTTCAAGCACCAACATTTTACATATAGTTTTTTTTATATTCGTCCTGGTGACTAATTACAAACATTCTTAAAATGTGTACAGTTTGTTTGCAGCCCCATAAGAAAATAAAAGAAAGAACAATAGTGATTGTTAGAGCTTCATATTTTATCTTAAAGTTAACTAAAAAGTTTAGAATAGTGTTAATGGAACGAGATTGATATCCATTTAACTTGTGTTTTATTTTCACCTTCAAATGCTTGACTCAATCTTATTTCCATTTTCATTAAATTTGCTTTTCCAGTTCATTGTGATGGCGGATGAGATTGTGTGCTTGCTTCATATACGTAAAAACTACTGTAGAATTAGTATTTTCTCTGCAGTGTAAATAGTCACATGACCTTTAAATTCAGACGACTGGATACAGTACATATTTGTTGTAAAAACTATAATATTCTGTACAATCATGTATACGATTAGCCTTTTGAAATTCAACACTTGGACATTCTGGTTGTCCATGGACATTTGTCAAACATGTAAAAATTGTATGTTTTATTCATCAATCAGTTATTTCTATCTGATTACATAGAGTAAAAACTCTATGATACTTCTTCATGAGGGGACAAAAAGCACATCTGTTGTAGCCAGTTTGTCACTTGTGGCCAAGATTTTGATAAAGCTAAACCTTCCTTAATTCCCTACATTGCATCTTTTTGACTCCTAAGTTGTGATGAGTGTTTTTCAAGGTTCAGTTCACAATGAAAAGATTCCTGTAGCATCTCCAGTGTTAAACTCTGTCTTGTTAAACATTTAACCAATTCCTATTTTCAGTTTCTATCATCCTTATACTCTTAATTTTATATGTCTGTTGGGGTGCTGACCTTTTGTTTTTCAGTATACAGTTCTGTATATTGTGTGAATATTTTGTCCAACCCCTAAAAGTCTAAAACTATTTCTCTTCAAAGCCCTTCATGTGATTTTTGGTGCAAAACCAAAGTGTTATAATTTTTTGAAAAAACACTTTGCAATCATGCTTTGACTGTCTAAATCCAGAAGCAACATGTATGATTATTTGAAATGGAATTGGTCTAAACTCTGCTCTAAAAAAAAAGGTCGACCACCCTCCAGCACCTGCTTGGATTAAGCCTGCTGATTTTCCATTCCACACAACAGTGAATCCCATTACATCCCAATTACACAGGCATAATCATGTCTGTTTAAATTAAATGATCATATCCTTCAATGAAGCAGTCCCTGCAGATACATTTCTTCCTAATGTACTTCATTCTACTGTCTATTAAGCTCACACCAACACAAGCCTTCTAATGATCAACAACCGAGCATGTGTGTGTTTGTATGTGGGAGCTGGTTAATCCTTGAACTTCTGTTTCAGGACCTTAAGGCTCTTAAATCCCACTGAATTTTTGAGTTGTTCACTAAAATCTCTCTCTTGACATCTCGCATAAAATAAAACCCAATTACATTTTCACTACTTTTCAATGAAGGATATGCCAATGGCTACATGGTAACAATGTAGGGTTGTTAATCCAGGGCAAAAGTTGGTTCTAAACAAAAAACAGTTTTGCTGTTTACGGAGCCAATACCTGGAGAAAAATTCTCTTATAGCAACATTTTTAACCTCCAATTAAGCCCTTCTTTTATTGCCACTACAAAAAAATTCTAGAAAATGAACAACAACGCCTAACAGAAAACAAGACCAACAAGTACAGGGTGTGTGTTAATAATGGCACTTGACGAGAAGGAGAAAACAGCAGTAAATATCTGTCCCTGATTTGAAGGTGGGACTTACAGCTGTGCCATCCTAACAATGCAGAAATGTCCTGCAGGGGCAATATGCTCACATGTGGCGTGCATAAAAAGAAAAAAAACCCAACAATATGGCTCACAGTTAGGAGATCGCACTGCTCAGATTGTACTGGCAGTGTTTGAATTGAAGCACTGATTAGCTGCACTCCATTTCCTGATTAGGCACGAGGCCTTCAAGGTAACTGGAGGCTGGAGAGAAATCGGACAATAAATAACCCAGGAATGTTCTGCACCTGCCTCCCAGTAAAAAGAGCTCAGATTTGATGTTTTTTCTTGTTCCCTCCTGAAGCATTTCATTCAAATTAATTTCTTAAAAAAGCCCTTGAAGTTCGCTGCAGCATTCAAATTCAAATTTCTAACTGATGGTTTTTCGTGGGTTTGTTTTTGTGGAGAAAACCCAGACGAAAACCTGAGTTCGTTGTGTGTTTGTTGTAGTTTAACTAAAGATCCTCCTTCCTGCTGTTTTTTTTTTACAGGTATTCCAAGGGAACTTTGACAACGACACACACAGAAAGAACGTGATAGACCCGCCCATCTACGCTCGGCTCATCCGGATCCTCCCCTGGTCATGGTACGGCAGGATCACTTTGCGTGCAGAAATACTCGGATGCACAGAGGAGGAGTGACGACCTTCCCCTTCATCTTTCTCGCCATCCCTCCCCTGTCCCTTGGCATACTGGAGTGTCTCACCCAGTATTTTAAAAATAAACTGTGCAACCTGTAAAAAGAATTCAATTTCCAATGGATTTTTCAAGAATAAGTGTTTTGGTTATGGTGGGTTGCTGTATGTTCTTTTGTACAATGATTTAAAACCTGCCCCTTATCCACTTTTGTCTTTTTTGTTTTTCCACTTAAAACCGTGATCCTTGTCTTTTGATTTTTTTACATTTTCCATCCTGTTCGGAATGAACTTCTGTAATATATATTTGGGGGGGGGGGGGGTGTGAAGGGGGCGGAGTCAGAATAGGGGGGTCTCACTGTGGTTTTGACTTGTTGCCATGGAAGCTATTGTACAGTGTCACTTTTTAACAAACATGTGAAATCTGTCTGCAGTGATTCATTGGACATGATTAACTTCATACATAACTAAACCGTCTAAAATACAATGTGGAGATCACATATTATCAAACGATCAATTATATTTTTACGTGGATTGTTCACTCCCTCAAGCCATGCTTTTACCCTTATGGACACTGACATTACTACATCAATCAACACACTATTAATGCTCCTGTATTATATGTAAAAGAGAAAGAAATTGCATGGTGCGTGAATTATAAATGTATACTCTGACAATTCATTTAAAACCTCTTGCCCTGAGAGCAAATGGCTTTCATTAAGGGACCTATTTTTATCTGCATTTCTAAATAGCTCTGAAACATTAACACACACTGCAAAAGCTTAATGAGTTGACTGATATGTGAGGCAATGTACAAGCTGCAGTGAAACTTGGTACTGTGGCACTGACACCAAGGCTTATCGACTGTCTCTAGTTGAAATGTTTCAATGCTCTCCATTTTTTTTTGTGCATCTATTTGATTTTCTCTACATTTTTTCTATATTTGGAATCACTCTTTGTGCTTGTTCCTTTTTTTTGTATTTATTTAGATTTAGTCATCTCGGCTGTCAGATGCATACAAATATCTTTTTTGATGTCTTACTGTTGTTTTGGACATCTAAGTTGAATCAATTCAAAAGCTCAGGATAGATGTCACTCATACTAACTCACAACTGTCATTCTTGGCCATCTATTTAAAGATTTATGTGTATTATTTAAAGAAAATGACAAATAAGTGAGAATACTTATTTACACAATTTCCATATTTGGATGATTCAAATATTAAAATGAGTCATTTAATATCTCTAATGCTATTAACATGATGAATGACAAGTTAATACACGTCTTTATTTTCAAAAGAGAGCAGATGTCCGAGATTAATAATGTATTAAATCAAACCCACAATGATGATGGACCATGGCAACGATCCAGAGAATATATAACAGTGTCCTTATTTCAGGGAGTTTAATCTTTATTACCTGGATTATACTGGATTAGAATAATGGAATTATGAAATCTAAAAGAATTTGTGAGTATTTTCACGACACGACAGCAGCGTGCTGCACACTCAGATAGTTTCAGGGTGCATATTTAGAAGCATTGGGTTATTGCGGATGAAGATGCTGCTCTGCCAAATCCGTCAAAACATTCTCTTAGCAGTTTGCTATACGGCTTCTGCTGCTGGCGTCATGCTTCAGTAAATGAACAGAGATGCTCGGCTGGTTGAATAAATGGAAGTAAACAAGGACCTGAGGTGTTGCAGCGGATACAAACCTTATAGCCTTTTCAACACAGCTTAAAAATCGGCCTGGATTAGTCTCGTGGTTATTCCGCTCTTGACTACTTTTCCCAAAGCTCTCAAGTGCTACAATAAGAGCTGAAAGGAGCCACGTCTACTTTTATGCTTCATGTTTCACTTACTCACTTACTTGTCTGCTTTTAGTAAGTTAACTGGCCAATCATTTCATATTGTAGGAATACAGCGTTTTTGTTCTGAGAAAGCAGCACTGCCTGAAAGAGGAAGTAAGAAAAAAAAAAATCCTTTCATTTAATTCTTCAGCCTTTTCAAACTTGGTCTACAGACTAGATTGGAAATACAAGTGTGCCACAGTTATTGTCATCACTATGTATTTGATGAATAAAAGATGCAATATTATGGAATCAAACGTTTTTCGACTGACATCCACATCCACACTGATGAAAAGCACAGCTACAAAACATCAAATGTGTCAGCTCACTCTGTATTGTGTCATGCCATGAACATGGTCGTCGTTGTAGTTGACAAGTAAACATATGAAGTCTGAAAACAAAAACAAAAAAATGAAGTTTGAACTGGTATCTGGTTAAGTGGACCTGGCCTTCTGGGTTTGCGCAAATGAAATCACGAGATAGTAAACTGTGATGGCGCTGATGTGTCTAAAGATCGGGATCGATTTGGAAGAAGTTTACTTGTGTTGTTGACTTTGCTGTATATTACCAATATGTGAAAAGTGTTATTGGTGTTAATCAGTGACCGTCGTTGCTCCGGTTCGGGGACACAGAATAAGCATACGCAGATCATTTCTCTCACAGATTATTTGTCTTGAACCCACATCTGCTCTGAGCTGATCTTTGTTGCTCATTTCCTGTGAGCTCTCATCACGGTGCAGACCGTCTACAAAGTTTCGAGGACGTTTGCATGATGTATGAGTTTAAACTGTACTGTACAACAGCGGTGTCCACCGGCACATTATGTTCTTGTATACCATAAAAAGATCTAATAGCTTTTACTTTGTACTCACCATCGATTGTCCTCGTGCATTGTAAAACTTTCATCGCACAGATGAAACGGGGGTCGCAAAGCGGAAAACTCATCCTGTCTCTGTATTTCTGCATCAGCTGTTCACATATGATTTCTCACCTCCTCGGCCTGAGTGTCAATCACTATCTAGAAAGTGTACCTATTAGAATGCTGGTTAGCCCTGCAGAGGAGCGTGAGGAAATGTGTACAGTCAAATAAGATGTTGCTTCGAACAAAAGCTCTTTCAGTTCTAAAAATAAAAAAAATCATCTGTGAAAAAAGACATGGTTGCTTTGTTTCTCTTCCGTTGCTTCCTTTGCTGTGAAATGTACAGGTGTAAAAACAGCTCGATGATCCACAAGTAACCTTGACTTGGATTTGTAATAAGGCAGCAATAACCAGATCACAGTTGAGTTCTGATTCAGTTTGAGGTTTTCAAATATGATTATGGCAGTCGATTTCTTTCTAATTGTTGATGCATAAGGTGATGACAGAAACCATAAGAGTCATTGTCCGGCCTGCTGTACATAAGAGGTTGCCAAAGATCAGTTAACGTAATGATAAAGTTAAAAAAATTGACAAAATACCGGCTTATTCAGAGATCGTGTTGCCCTCTTGTCCATCAAGCTCGACCACGAGACGACACGTTTTCTTCAGATTCTTTCACTGATGTTCATTTTCACGCCATTGGCAAATTAGTTTTTTTTTACAGTTGTGACGCTCAGCCAACACACAGGCGTTGGCCGATGAAATTCACAGTACTGATTTTCTTACCAAGGTGTTGATTGTAGTACGGTACAGTCATTTTCTCCAACACCGATGATGCCAGTTATAAAAAGACAATAATGTTGTTTGAGTTTGTTAGATTTGACGGTTGATTGTACAGTTGGCTGAACAGAACTGATAAAAGATGAAATTATTAATGTCGTCAATGTTGGGGATTTCATCATATTCACTATGTGTCTGCAGAATGAAGGAAAGTGACAAACTCATTAAGATGTTTCACCTTAAAATTCACTTTAAATACACACTATGAGGTAATAAATACTGTGTGTTGCAAAATATTATACTAATATTTGTCGTATTATGAAGTTGGCATGTGTTGCTGCACACATGCTACATTTCTTTTTGATCTGTTTCTTTCATCTCCCACATTTGTCCTCTCAATCTCTCGGTGCACGTGCAATATTTCCCGGCATCTTCATCTGGCATCTTCATCTTTATCTGACTGAAGTTGCTGTTTGCAGGCAGGAACCCGTCTCTACAAGACAACTGCCACCGTTTGCCATCTTCATTTCACCATTTGTGCAGCTGCTTCTCTTTCTCTTCCTTGACCTTTCTGTTGCCTTTCCAGTTTCACCGCTTGCATCTTTTCTCATGCAAGGAGCGTAATTCCCTTATCACAATCAAAAGACAAATCATATTTATACTGGTGACCCGCTGATTACACTGTGAACTGAGTATCCAGATTGAAGCATCGCTGCTCTGTGTAAACCTGAGGTTGAAGGATGCTACGACACTTCAATTCACAAAAGGTCGTTTGTATGGAAGGAATGGTTTTCTTTCACAGAGATGAAAACTCTGAAATTTTGACTGCGTGTTTCTAACCCTGTCAGTGAGACATTTACATTTCTTACAATGTTAAAAATCATTCGATTGATGAATTTCAGTGGTTTTTACTGCACGCAGTTTTACTGTAATGGAGTTGTGGTACATAAAACATACCTCATGAATACCAAACCACTGAGAAAAATGTTGTTAAATATCAAACACAGTGGCATCATAGAAAACAATTTCAAATTTAGGCCTACCTGGATCCACCTGGATCCATTTCAGACACTTTCTTTTTTTTTACTCTCGAGAACGGTTCTGCATAAGCTACACATATGTTAAGAGTAGCGCATCATGTTTCAGAAAGGTTGTTTTTTAAAAGGCCAGACCGAAAGAGCAAGGAATAAACTGTTCCAAGAAAGTGCAATATAATCTGGAGTCTCCACGACTGTCCATCTGCAGAATGCATAAAAAGCAATATGAAGAAACGTGTGCAGATTAGAGGTCTTGTTCACTTCAGCAACGTATCCACACCTTCACTGTAAGACGTTATCAAATGAGCATAAATGGCAGGGCTTGGATCAATAATCCTCTACTCTTCCCATATGTAGCTAACTGACGGGACTGGCAAAGGAGGCCAAAGAGACGTGTAATAGAAGCTTCCAACCTCCTACTGTACAGAAAAAGAGATTAGAAATGACTCATAAATTTGAAATTAATAATTCATTTCTTTTTTTTCATCATCAAGACAGTTGTTTATTTTGTGAAATAGAAAAAAATTAAACACTTTTGCAAGTTTGCTCAGTGTAATAAAACTGTGGATGTTCTGACTGGATGTTAATCGGAGCTAATTAATAGAATTGACAAAGGATAATGGAAAGTTTATCAATGTCAGCATGTGTTGCACTACAAGTGTCAGTGCCACTAAGATTGTAAATCCACGGAGATGAATGCATTGTCAGGGATGAATAGGACAATTCTGATCAATGGTGGATAACGCTACGCTGATCCTATAATAGGTTACATTGGTTTGTAAATCCAGCTTTGGATCCTTCTGAGCTTGTGATTATGGGTACTATTCTCTGTACGGGTATGTTATCATAAATGTGGGCGGGGGGGGGGTTACATTTATTGTCTCAGTACTGACAGAGCTCACTTGGTTTAAGTCATCAATCTTAACCAGATTTCCTGAACAATTAGCACATTATGTTCCACAGACACAAAGATTTCGACCTCTGATGTTGGCGTATCATTCTGACAAGTGGCAGTGGGGGAGAGGAACGACTATGGTATGGAGGTACTGTAAATCAGTATGTTTAAAACTGGATATTGACAATTTTTTCATCTCAAACTTCCTATGATGTTAAAACTGATTAACTGATTGCACCGCGGCCAGCGGGACTCAGTTCTCATGGAAAAATATCGACTCGATTTATGGCACAAAGGGAACTGCGGCTCCCCTTGCGTAACTAAAACAAGGATAGTGCCAGTCACAATGTTACAGCTGGTAAAGTAATGATCTCAATGGGACAAATCTCCCCACAATGTCTATTCAACATTCATGGGTTTCACTTTTTGCATCATTTGTAAAAACTGAGGACAAATACAGTATCGGGCCTCAGCCAGAGCATTTTCTATCTGGAACATCCCGGCACCATCCCACATTTAAGCTATATATAGTGTCACTTATCATATGGACTAAATTTGTCTGCATGGCGCTCTGTTCGTCACAATGAGTACCGGGGCAGATGAGTTTCAAGTGCCCTGTGATATCTCTCTTGTTATCTTGTTTGTATATTGTTCGGGGAGTTTTTTTGGCAGAATCGGGCCAGTCCTAGAGTGTGCACTGTTCACCTCTGTGATGAAACGGATGCTAATGTTATTTTTTCGAGTTCAGTCGTGCTACCTGTTGAACGTTAAGTGGGACAGAAATTACCGGTAAAAGCTCCTGAATCATCACGCTAACTCTTGCCATTTAGTTTTGAAGTCAGCTTTGGATGCGTTCGTTCTCATATAGTTATTCGGCAGTCGAAGCGAGTCTCAGCGAGACGATAAAACAACTCCAGTTTCTGCGCGAACAGAACGCATGAGCAAAAACCAAATATAGTTGGACCATGTATCACAAGGTCATGTACGAGGCTCTGTGGGAAGAATCTGTGCTCCGAGTCAGGCAAGTTTGCAACGATTTCATGGCTGTGCATGTCTGGGAGCCAATTTAGATTTGTTCCCCGGTGTCAGCTAGATAAGTCATTATTCCACTGAAAATGTTTTTTGAAAGGGTCAGGACTGGCTCTCCAAGCTGTAAAGCATTGTTTATTATTGTTGTTTTTCTCAAGTTTAACAAATCAGTCGTAAGTATTTCACGTCTAAAAAAAACACAGATTGTCTGTGCTAATGCACATGAAATACGACTTTCAACCTGGCTTAGGGCACAGTTAAAAGGAGCCACATTATAATGCCAATAAAATACAATTAAAAAAATGATACCGATGAATTTTAGAGGTTCCAAATCAAAGTCACCAAAAGTTGTGAGGGAGACGGTGACGATGGGCAGGAGAAGGAAAAGTGCTTCCAGCTTCGAGACAGAATGAGATAGACGAGACCTCTAGAGATGAGGTCGCTGTCCCTCAGAGATGATATGACTCAGTGATGGAGGTGTCGAGAACTCTGTAGCAGCGAGGATGAAAGATACATGAGTCGAGCTCCGGTCCACATCGAGAGGAAGGGGAGGGTCCGGGAAATTGCAAAAGTCACCTCTGCGACGACTTACACAAAGCTCGAGCAGAAACAGTGTGGTGAGCGGTCGCGTAATGGTCGTATTAATAGTTTGATAAAACTCCCCTCTTCAAACAACAAAAAGTGTTAGTTTTTTTTGTCATTGCCACTAGTTCTGCTTTTATGAAGACTGGGGGCATGGTGTTGAGAAACACTTTGTGATGTGTTTGTGTAAAATCTGATTCATTATTTTCTCGCACCTCGCCGTCTCTCTGTTGCTCTGGGGGGGAAGTATTTTCAAGGCCACACACACATTGATCTATTGACTTGAACAGAACTTTGGACCTTTGACTAAATGTGACTAGTTTTGTGATTAACTATGGTGACTCTGTTGTTGATCCTGTAGGCCTGTGAAGCCCAGACAAGTTGTTGAGCTCCCTTCTTTGTCTGGTAGTTCAGACACGCTCTGCTGTCAGCACACTCTCTGCGGACCCAATTAGAAATCCAATAATACAAATAATATCCCTCAAGGTTGTTATGGTGTGGTTTGGTTATTTGTCTCTGCAGTGATATGGAGATAGTGTTGTGGCCTAAAGCCTTTTCACTGCATATGTTCTGTAACAATACTTTGGCCTTGCATCATGTAGCTTGAAATGCAACTGGACCAACAACTTGAGATGTAGTCAACCCTTATCTAATAATCTGGCTTTTATAGGACAAAGTATAATATAATATAATATAATATAATATTTTAAAATATATATAATATAATATAATATAATATTGTCAGTTTAAGTACACACCTATTTCACTTACTGTAGTTGTTAGTGATTTTATTTTCTTAAGTTTTTTATAACTCATTAAACGTGCCATTTACCATTTACCCAAATACAATGGTTGTTGTAAAATCCAGTCATAATGTCAAAAAAAATGACTTCATTCAATATTCATATGGTATATGACAAATAAGACTGTGCACTGCTCTGTTGAAGCTGAGATGAACTTCATTCAGCTGACCTCATTTATATGAACAGTTATTCCATGTAACCAATAATAATTGCTTCCCCTTATTCTGACTAAGGATTAGGAATCTGTCCTTCATGCATACATTTTTTTGGGGATGAAGTGCAAATGCAGTGAAGATGAGTTCAACCTTTAAAGCTTTTGTGGCTAACTTTTCATCATGGTGTTACCTTGTTCATTGTGATAACCGACAACATGATTCAGTTTTTTATGAAAAATTGCTACGGCAGAAGTAATAGTAGCACTGTGCAGATTCTGGCAGTTGTGCTTTCTAATTCTTTCAAGATAATACCGTTCCGTCTCCATTTATAAAACAAAACATTTGAGAAATCTTTGCCCTCCAGTTAAATTTGCATTTTCTTTATAGTTATCTACTCTGTGTCCTCTGGCCTGAATGTTGTTATCATCATTTCATCCCATGTGTTACTTCATTTTGCAAATGGATTCAGTTCAGCTAGATGTAATTAAAGTGTTTTTACTGGGATGATTCCCTCAGAAAATATTTTGCAGCGACGGCTCAACCTTTTACAAGATCTCTGCACACTCACATGTTTTTTGTGTCTAAAACGTGTCTTTTTGTGTGCAACGCTCAGAGCCAGAAGGTGGAGCACGGTCAAATTAACTGCAGAACTTTTTTTTCTCGTTAACGTGCGATGTTGAGCTTGTCCTCTAACATCGGAGCTGAATGCATCCTTTGCTGCGATATTCGAAGGGTGACATTGTTATCTAGAGGGTAAACATGCTATCTCATTCACGATCAGCACCTAGAGAACATTTAAACTAGACAGAGATTATATCGCGGGGTCACTGTGATGGATGCAGTGACTTCCTTACTGATAACACAGAGTTGTACAACTGCAGCATCGACGCAGCCTCTGTCGATGGGACATTCTGGTGTCAGGGATATTCTTCTGTTTTGTGTCATCATGTTTTTTTTTATAATGTAGAGCATCCCCGAGCGAGGAATGGTCCGTAAGAGATGACACGGTCAAACTGCCATATCTGTTAGGATTTGAGAGTGTGACTGGACTCGCAAGAGTGGAGACACGAGTAGGTTCAAAAGGTCGAATGCAAAAGTTCTTTGACAGAATGAATGAATTTGCACAGAGATTGTTCAAAGAGTCCAAGGTTCTGACAGAGAATATGTTTCATACAGTCAGAAACTCCAAATCTGAGTCCAAATCCACTTGAATGAGGATCTTGGCACAGAGGCAGGCGTGTGATCCATCATGAATGTGTGGCTTTAAGATTCTCCTAAAACAAAAGCAGTGAGGTTGGCAGCATTTCTTATGCAAAGGGGGGCAATGATGTGGCAGAGTCTTCCTAGTTGAGCCGGTCCTTATATACTGCCTTTGTCTTTGGGGTCTTGATTTGGAGATGCAGATGAGGTGTGCGTGAGAATTGCAGCACACACAGTCAGGTGCCGTCCATCATCCGAGAGATATGTTGTGGTTTTAAAAGCAGATCTAATTAAACCGATTAAATTGAAAATAGACTTCACAATTTAGGACTAAATGAACACGTGTGAAGTTCTCCCCTTGGATTAAAACTGTTTGATTTCTATTTTCAAGTGCTTTTAATTTTGTGGATACGATTCCGACCGTCACGATTGTATCATATCGTAGAAGGGAGAAAAAAAACATGATTTGCATTGTTGTCTTTTTTCGATGAAATTTGACCTCCTGTTTGTTTTATACATATCATGTCCAGAATATAAATAAATAAAATCAAAACTTGTCATCAAAAGTATGGACACAACATCTGCATATTCAAAGGTTTTCCCAACGGCTTCCTATAATAAAAAAAAAAGTGCACACATCCTCCCGGGGAGTCATATGAGTAAACAAACATTTAAATCCTTGCAGAACTATGAAATCCTTCCTATTTGCATAAGCTTTTTTTATTTACATTTCCGAGATGGCAGAGATCATACCAAATTGGCATGAAAGCCCAATGAGCCATTCGGGTGCCACGTTACACTTCAGAGAGCCTTTCAAACCAACCGCCCTCTCATCTCTGCCAGTGAATGCTGCATGTCATTAAAACTTAAAGCCAAAACACAGGATGTGACTCAGTAGTTTTATCGAGAGTGAAAAATTGTGCCTTAAAAATCCTCATCAGGATGGAGAGAAAAAAAAGGCACCAGGAGGAAGTGAAAAGGAACAACCACTAATCTCGACTCCGCAGTTATACACGTTTCATTGCACAGAATATATTGAGTGATGAACATAAAGGGAGATAAATATATGACAGATGCAGGGGACACCATCCCGATCCGGAAAGAAACATATGGCTGACTGCTGGTTGATGCCTTGTAAATGGCGGGTAGGTTGTAACATTCACACTGGGTGGACAATATAACATCAGAAATGTGCTCCATGTTTTCTTTTTAAATGTTGTCGGAGGAACACTGGGTGAAGAAAATAATCTTTTCATCTTCAGTAAAATTGTGTGTATGAGTATATTGGGGATAATACAAATGGAATCCTCTTTTCTTCTCAGTCTAGTATTTTGTGTGCTTTGCTGAAAAAAACAACTCTGTCAACTTTTCACACCATCTTAAATTCGTTTGAAAAAGAATTTTGGCTTTTTGGCAGATTCCGAATTTTATTGTCTCATTGTTGTCCACAAAAAGGAGAACAAATTGTGGAGTCTGGGACTGAGAAAGCAGAAACAGAATGACGGCGCAATCAGGTCTGACCTGAACCTAACCCTGAAACAACCCGCCCCCCCCCCCCCCCCCAAAAAAAACAACCAAAAAAACCCTGTTAGGATAAAGAAGGGAATATGCGGCAGGAAGTGACTGGGAAGGGGAAATAGCTTTGATGCCTGCAATCTCAGTTTGGTCAATCAGCAATCAGAGTGCAATGAAACACTAATGAGGGGTTTCAGCATAGGATTCAGAGGCGCGCTGCTGCCGATGCAGATGTGATACGACAGTAAAATCATCTATGGGAGAGACATTCTGCCGGGCCTGCGTGGTGCTCTGACAGAGCCAACTGAGTCACTGTGATTCGAGGGGATATTTGAGAAGAAGTATGAAAATAATGTATTCCTACAGGAACGATAGCAGAATCAGAGGGAAAGTAGCAGTGAGGCCGGGAGAGGAGGTAATGATATACAGTACATGTTGTTTCACACACTCTGATGTGAGAGAGACAGTTTTATAATATCCTCTGTCTCCCTGCTAATACCAAATACTGCAGTGCAGCTTATAAAACACTGCACACCTATTTTCAAACAAATTGTTTTTTGTCACAAAACACATATAATACGATATTAACTGTAAAGAGGGCTTTATCAAACCGCACCTTACATGACAGTATGTCATAAACATGCATGACCGTGTGTGTGTGTGTGTGTGTGTGTGTGTGTGTGTGATATAACCATCATGACATCTGGTTGTATGTGTATTTCTGAGTGTTTGGGGGAAGCAGACTTGTCTCTTGAATAAGCACAAGAAAGAGGAAAAGCACTGACAGGAAGCACTGCACCTGTCTCTTTCCTCCACACAGAAAATAGAGTAGATAGCGTTTTAATAAAGCCGCCTGTTGGGGCAGAGCGAGCATTGTCTGAGCTTGAAAACACTATATGGTAGCTTCCTGAGAAGTGACTCCAGAACTGACGGCTGCCTCGACAAACCAAGCCCAATAACACGGACGGTTAAAAACCTTGCTATTGCTCTCCAAACGGCGTCATCTGTCCC
This sequence comes from Scophthalmus maximus, assembly GCF_022379125.1. NCBI lineage: Eukaryota > Metazoa > Chordata > Actinopteri > Pleuronectiformes > Scophthalmidae > Scophthalmus > Scophthalmus maximus. The sequence goes on along the minus strand of NC_061533.1, from coordinate 14,489,123 downwards.
TGGCAGCTGCCCTGGCCTGTGTTCTCATCTGCTCAGGTCAGGCCACCTACCACGACCTCTTCTGGGTGGCCCGGGGCCCAAACATCAGCAGGACTGATGCGGCCAGTTGTTCAGCAACCAGGACAGATGAACTGCCTTGGCTTTGTCAAGTCATTGCTCAGCTTTGATCTACAACATCAGCCCGGCGTGTTCCAGCTCTGCTCAGCAGTAGCCCCCCCCCCTGATTCAGACATGAGCAGCTCAAATCTAACAGAGGTCAAACAGACGGGAATGATGAAGAGAGGAGATTCTTAGGAAGATCATTTTTTTTAAATAGTTTTTCTTACTGATTTTAAGTTCTCCCGAAGTTCACTCTTTGCCTAATTTACCGTATCTAATTTTGAAATCATCAGGATCAGAATCAGAATCGTGTTTATTGTCAAGAAGGTTTCCCATACAAGGAATTTGCTTGTGTTTTGGACATAAATAAGTGGAAAAATAAAAGAAATTGAAACCATGTACTGTAAGTACAAGGGGAAAGAGAAAGACAGGAACTTTAAGTACAAGAGCGAGTCATTTATGTATTCAAATTGCAGACAAAGTGATTAGTCGGTTTGTTTTGTGGTTAGTCTGTTATTTGTCTTTGCAGATCTTTGTTTCTCTGAACGCTTGTTATTCTCAAGTGTGTCTATACTTTTGATAGAATAACATGTTCTGCATGGAACAGTTTATGTTCTTCGCAAGAAATTCATTCTACTAACTCAAGGTTACTGTGAAATTTCATGAATGTGTATTGGTTTAATCTGGTTCAGTCTGAACCAGTGAGGGCCTAGTAAAACCATTTCAAAATCCCCAAATTCTGATGTTGCACATTAACAATTTAACAATATTGTATGTGTAATATTCCTTCACTGCATGTGGCGGAGTGGGGAGAAAAACTGAGATAGCAGTGAATCTATATAGTATAGTGTGAAATTACACGGAGAAAATAACAGGACATGTCAGACTGCAGTTCCATTTAGGTCACTGAAAAGAAAATGTCTGACTGACTATTAACATGCTGGCCTGGCCCTTTTTAATATGCATCTGATAAAAGATACATTCGTATGTGCATCGCTACATGCTTGTGTTCACAAGCAGCTTCCAGCCCATGCTCATGTGAGAAAATGCGCGTGTGATGCGATGTGAAAAGGTTATGAATCATCAAAGCTACTGATCATGGAACCTAATTTACTTTTTTTAATGAGATATTTGCACAGGGCAACAATTTCCACAAACCATTCCCCGTCGTACACAAATGGAATTTAATTGGCTAATTGTCAGAAATGCTGTGCAGTCTGCTGCAGCCACATATATCCCATTATTGAGATAGCTGATGTGGGAGTGGAGGAGCATGTGGTGCAGTCCGGTAACACGCGAGCTCTATCTTCTCTGCAGGCCGGCATTAAGAGCTGTCTGTGAGGTCTGATAAGAGACCGCAAATTAATGACATTTTAATTACGCAGCCATTTGGATTCTCTGTCTTGTTCGGGAACAAGGACAGTAAAATAACCTTAAGGATGCTTACAGGGACTGACCCTATCTTTACAGCCCCTCTGTCCTATAAAAGACAGCAGTGTGAGGTGCAGCATTGGTGTAAGTAAAGTGTGTTTTTCAAATGATAAACAAAAAAACCCAAATGTGACTACATGACACTCATTTATCACCAAACCAATATCCCTTTTCCTTTGTTTGAATCTCAGCATCTCTTTCCTCAAAAATGATTTCACTTGGTTTCACACATCATGTGACTTCACACCCTAACACTGCCAGGCCTCCCTGCGAAGATCTCTCCTTTCAGCAAACAAGTTTGTAGTTCAGACTTCACAGTGTCATAGTCACCACGCACCCCGAATGTGAACAGCAGTATGATGATTGAAATATCTGTGGAAAGTGTAATTTCTGTGATAGGTCTCCTCTCTTTTTTTCTAGGACTAATGTTAATATGATGATTTATGTCTGAGGGCATAGTCCTCTATGTAAAAGCATGATGCTCAACATAATCATGGCTTATTGCTTTAATCAGACAATCGTGCTTTTTGCAGTTGCTATACATCAAAATGAATTTGAATGTCCCTCCAGCCATTTTTTCTGCCATTTGCAATAACTGTGCCAGCACAAAATAGATTTTTTTGGGCTGGTGTATGACATGTAAAGTAGTTCCTTTTTGTTTTATCCTCTCCTCATGTTTTTCTTTAACACTAACACTAAAAATGAAACTTGATAATAATATTTTTCTGTGATCCTTCCAGGTTATATTACAAATAAATTACACTCATTTACTATAAGTTAATATTTGCAAGATTGTATTTGTCTAAATGGCTTTTTTATTGCATCTGCTTAGAGCAAATGCATCAGTTGAATTATGAAAAAGAAAACCAATTACAGTGCTGACAAGGTCAGCTCCTAACAAAGCTGCAGCCATGATAGAAGTTTCTGTTGAGCCTGTGCAGGCACATCTGCATGCTTTAAGGTAAATAGTAACTCCAGCCTGGCAGCATGGTCACAGTGACAACGCCCCCCCCCCGATGTTTACAATCTTTTTTTAGGTGTGTTTAGATCAGCACACCATTTGCTAATTTGCACTTAACAAGTGTACACTTGAGGCGGATGGGAAAGTCATTAGTTTTGCATTATTCCTTCATAAAGCAAAGTGTTGGGCAATCTAAAAAGTGTGCCAGATGGTGGCGCTATATTAAAAGTCATAGGATCATCAAACTGATTACAGTTGCTCCTCTGGGGTCGTAAATGTAACCAATCCATCTTACTAAAGCAATATTATTGTACATAGAGCTACTGCCTCACGACGATTGAATGTGTCTGCCAACCAGTCAAGTTACAGTTTACATCCATGTCCGTCCAGAAACAAATATGAAATAAAGAATGTGAATGTATCTCATTCAGGTATGTAATGCATTTCCGGATATGCATTCTTGAGTTGTGGCCAAAAAAACAGTTTAGCGAGATCACAATGTCTTTTGACCTTTGGTCACCCAAAATCAAATTACTTTATCTCTGAGTCCAAGTGAAACCTTTTATGCAAAATTTGAAGAAATTTCCTTTTTGTGTTCCTGAGAAATCACATTCACGAGGACGGTGGGCACAGGTGCTTAACCAAAAAGAACCGGTTTCCTCTTTGGGAACCACGTGTCAGTGCATTTGTCGTGCCAATCCATGCAAAGTCCATGCTGAGATTTTTTTCAAGGCAATAATTCAATTTGGTGCGGTGATCACCAGAGGTTTGATTTCATCAGGTGGGCATTAATGCATGGTATGTACCAAATTCCATGGCAATTAATCTGCTGGTTGTTGAGTTATTTCAGCGTGGAAAAACTGCAGACAATCAATTTCCCCTCTGATCAATTCATTTGGCTTCATTATCAAGGAAGAATGGTCTCTGTTTTGTTGTGTCTGTAGGTGTTTAAATGCAGTAAATCCTTCCACTGAATCATTGAAATGGGAGCTGAGCCATTCTATGATGAAAAGAAACTGCTGCCTTTTCTTTTCTCTATTTTTCAATAATCCGTGTTGTTTTGTTTACATTTTACATTTTTGTAAAAAAGATTAGCTGGGCAAACTGCATTTTTCACTTGCATCATCAGAATTGCTTCACCCAGAACACATCCTGCTCATCTCCTCTACGGGATAATGAACGTGATGACAACACTCAGGAGTGTCAAGACACGTATCTGGTGCACAGTAGACATTTCATTAGGACATGAAGGAGTAGATGTGGGAAAAAAAAAACATTTGCATAAAATTTACATTAGTGAAATAGCATTCAGATGGTGCAGGGCCATGCTGAAAGTGTCATCCTCCTGAGACAAGACCTGGACTATATCTTTAATTGAAAAGAGAAAGGGGGATAAAACCTTTCATCAATAAGATGCACAAGCGCTTTCATCTTTTTTTCCCCACTCAGTGTTCTCACATTGTCTTCCGTTCTTGATGTTTTTCTCTTCACGCACTTCCTCATTACTTATTTATCTCTTGTTTTTTGGCATAGCCTGTTCTGGGATTACTGTGCTGTGAATGGAATGACTATGAGTTGCTGTGTAACTATCTCATGAAAGATTTCACCAAAATGCTTCAGGCCAACTTCAACATGTGAATAGTGGCAGCCAGGAATTGGTTCCCAGTGAGAGATGCATAAAGTATATCAGTCTGTGAATGACCTTACAAGTATACAATGTGTTAGTTTTAATTTGGGGCAGTCAGAGAAGATGCAAAACTGTGCCAAGGTAAAACCCAGACAATGGGAAGACAAGTGAGACGTTTCAAATGCACACCTTTCCTTAAGGTATTCAGGAGTGTGTTTAAGAATAACATAGTGAACATCTCTTTTGAATGTGTGTGTGTGTGTGTGTGTGCGCACGCGTGCACATGCGAGAATACATTTATACATGAAGAGCGCAGTGAGCCCCCTATTAAAATTCCGGTGTGATTAAAGACCCCTTCGAGTTGCGAAATCAATGTCCCTGATTCGCCAATGCCACAGAGGGCACATATCATTCATCAAACAAAATGAGAATAGGCCTAACGAGCTAGCCGCGGCGTGCTGCAGTATCGCGTCGGGCCACATGGTCCTGCGATGCCGTGATGAGGAGGAATGGCCGAGGCGTGAACAGAAGCTAAGTGGCGGGGTGAAGGCCACTAATTCCCCTCATCTGGAACCAGAGATAAGAGACAGATTAAGATTAACAATGTCCAGCCTGTTGAAAGACTAATTAGGAGGCACTCTGTGCAGTTGCTCAGTTCTGTAGTTAGCACTCCACAAAGGCCCACTCATGGTTCCTATGTGTGTAAGTGTGTATATGTGTCACCCACCCGCCTGCCACCCCCACTCGTTTCCTTATTCCTCGGTTCAGCGTCGTCTTAGTCTTAGCTAAACCTCACTTTTTCATATGGTTCCACAAGCTCTTTCCACCCTGCCTGACTCCAACTCTTCTATTAGAGGGCAGTAGAGGCCTGTGTTACATTGTAGCTGACAGCTCACAATCATTATCAGTTAATCTATCTAGATCCAAAGAAGTTTGAGTTTAGCTTGTTGTTGGCTTCTTACATATATGAATCAATTTTATTTTGATCGGGGTTACTCAGGAAGTTATAATATGCCAGAAAAAACACAATTACCTTAAGTTTCTTTTTACCTTAAAACTTGCATTTCCTTGTTCGTTTTTTAACCCTTTTTTCCTCGTCCCTAACCTCCCTACGATACGACCCATAGGAGCATTTCCTGAAATAACACCCCTACAGTGTCAGACATATTAGAAATATTATCTATTGCTGTCGTTGGAATAACTTATGCCAGCACACCTAACCTTCGTCATAATGGTAAAATAATATATATTTTTAAAATTTAAAAAAAATGGTTAAGCTTAGGGGATGGTTAGGTTTAGACCAAGTGCACCCCATTGTGACGTCACCCATTGGATTGTGAACTGCCATTTTGAAAGCGTTGAGTTTAGAATTCTGGCCAGCGCCATCTTTTGAAACCACAAGTAACCAAATGTGGAGGAGCAGGAGGTGGGCCTGCAACTATTGAATGGTACTGGCTGTATCTATGCGTCTATTTTACTCTAAATGAGACCATAACTTACAAAGTGAACATCATGCTGTGCTGAAGAAGACTTGAATCTAGAGATTGACAATTCAAGTTAGAAATAAGGGGATTTTTTAATAGACTTCAATAGAATCAGACTCATTTTTTAAACTGGTTATTCAAGAGAATACAGGTCTCAGGCACTTCTGGGTTGGCTTCACTTTCTGGACCCGTTGACTTTTATATAAAGTCTTTGGTTTAGGCACGAGAACTTTGTGGTGAGCCTTTGGGGATGGAAAATGTCCATTATCATGACCACGACTGTGTTTTTCTGTATGTTTTGGTTATGTGTGAGCGCTTTTGTGTTTGTGAGTGTGTGACTCTCCAACAAGTCGGCAGCTCATTCCCGTCACCTGTGGAGGTTCCTTTGTGACAAGTTTAATTTAAGAACTAACTTCCATGGTATTCTCCTTTCTCCAGCAGTGTTTGGATCGGATCCAAACGCTGCCACAATGCTAACCCACCCCTGACCAGCATGTCCTGCTGGCTTCACTCTCCATCCATCCACCAACTAACTTGTCAACTGACTTCCTCCTTGCTGCCGTCATTATTACCGTGGATGCTCTTAGAGGTAGGAATGTGTTTTTACAAACAGTTGCTAGTGCACACATCCAGCAGACATAGAGCTACATTAGTGTCAATTTAGAGTCATTTTGCAGACCCCTAGAGAATGTAAGTCCATTATTAGCATTGCGCTGATTTTTGTCAACTCCTCAGGGAAACATCCAGTTCTTTAGCTGCTGAATGCTCCGCTTTGTTCACTATTGCCTAACTCTTTGCCGTTTAATGCTTAACAACCCTGCAGTGTTACAGCTGAGGGGAACAGCAGAGTTTAGTGACAATTAATCTTTGGTTCATTACTGTAAGTGATCCTTTTAGCCCGAAATAGAATATGTAGATTTTTCTTTTCTTGTTTCAGCGGTTATCTAGTATCAAAATCTGCAGAATTTCATCTAATGTTTCTTGTTTGTATGTAATTGTTAATCTTCATGCAAAATAACAAAGGTTCTTCGAGAAAGTGTGTCTCACAGCTATCCTTGTTGGCAGGATAATCACATTTTTGACATAGTGTAAGCGGCCTGGGTGTGTGAGAAGAAATAAATCAGTCCAATAACGTTCTGGGTTTTCCCCATATCTTTTAGTGAGCTCCAACACACATCAGTCAACTCGTCCACCCTTGTCAAACCGTTGCTCTCTTGCCCGCACCCCCACCTTCTCTCCTTCTCGCCTCTTCTCACCCTATCTGCTACCAGTTCTCTTAACAGCGCCCCCTAGCTGGAATATCTGACATCTGAACATCAACTGAACATATCTGTAACCACTAGCTATTTGTTAACAAGATTACTGTAATTATGTCTAAACCTATGTTTAGACCATTTCGCTTGCACATCACATTTTCAAGCTTACAATATTTTCACATCACTCCAACTTTGATCTTAAAGTCTGAGGGAAACAGAAGTTAGAGCAAGCAAGCAAATAGCTCTATATTTCCCAGAGAAACTGAATATTTGAGTGGTTAAGAGGCATTTAAATCAAATCCGTTTCATTGACCACTCAAAAAGTGGGTGGTGTTTATGCACACACACACACACACAAACACACTGTGGTGTGATCTGTTGAAATATAATCTGGGAGATGGTTACGGAGTGAATGGCTCTATTCCTACCACAGGCATTTATACTTCAGCCACATTGTTTTGGAAATTAAATGAAAATGATCGCTTAACACACATCTCTTACCATCTATCTCCAGATTGCTCTGTTAGCTACTATGATCCACAAATGGTTAAGCACAGTTTTACATGACAGGTAAGGATGAACTTTTGTAAAATGTGCAGGATGAAACTATTTTACAGGAAGAGAAAAGACAGTGATTTTCATTTTAAAATACTCTGACTGATACTAATCTTTGGCATACATATATATGGCATATAGAGAAATGAACAGTTAACACAGACACAAATGTATTTTTCATTCATTGTGGGGGCTTGCTGAAAATAAAACATGACTATCCCACACATGAAGAAGAGAGGCGGCATGTCTTAACACTGAGGTGGGCCTGCACAAGTCAGTAACATTAATAAATTATATTAAATGCACCTTCAAGAAAATCTCCTGATTGTCAGGCTTGGAAGTTTTGAGCACTCGCAGATAAATAGTATATAATATATAATAATAATTTTCTAAGTATCGAATTACATAAGAGAAGGTATGACCAAATCACCCTCATTTCCATAAAATTAACGTGATTCCAAGTGGTACATACATATTCCCAATGATAGTTAATCTGCCTCATTAATCTTCTGCAACTAATTAGAGACATCATAAAAATATGTACCAACTGAGGATAGCTCACACTCTCTACCTGCACAATCAATCACTAAAAGAAAGGAGGACGAACATGAACCTACGAGGAGTTCTCTGTGGAATTCTGGGAGATGTAAGCAGCTGACTGCTGGGTATACCATGCTGCTGCTGACATCAGGCTTATAGTTTTTGATCACTGAAGCAATTTTACAATATCTCTAGTTGCCTGGCCCAGAATAGAACAGAACAGAACAGAACAATAGATGGGGAGACCTGAGACTTTCCTTTTAAAGCTGTTCTCTGCAATTGGGCACTAAAGTGCAGCCTCAGACAGCATTTTGAGCCTGAGGGAGGAGGAGGATGAAGTCAGCTGTGGTGGGGGTAGTTTGAGGTGATGTTTATACATGCACAAAAGCTTACGAAAATATGCGTGAATCCTGTACACACACACACACACACACACACACACACACACACACACTCAGTGTACTGTGTATATTCTCATGCATTCTCTTATGCTGAGGAAAACAGTGTTGACGGCACTCTGTTCTTGTCTATGTCTATTTAATATAGTTGCACAGGCAACCGTACAGTGTGGCTCTGTTCAACTGTATGTGTTACTGTGAATATCTTAGTGTTCTTTTTATATCCTGCCTCCCCTTCCTCTCCCATGCATAATGCATATCTGTCACCTGTGCTCTGTCTGAGCGACTAATTCTCTCTGTATCAAAGAATCTTCTGACCTGTAGAGGACTTCGCTTCAAAACTGGTAGAGCAGACACACAAGTACACAAAGGCACATGGATGCCTACACATTAGTATTTTATTCCTGCTTCAGTTGTTTTTCACTGTCCCTCTATGCTGTGTGCTAGCTGCAGCTCTTATTTAGAAATTGTTGGTACAGTTCATATACATTACCGCTTGCTGGGTTGTGTAAGGCCTATAGGCATTTTTGCATGCGTAACAACTGTAACATAATCCTATACCAAGGTACACAGTGCATATACATTTTGGTCACCTAAGAATAAGGTGTACCAGTGGAAGTTACAAAAAATTACTGATTACAGTACAGCTTGTGATTTATTTGAGTATTGTTATTCTTTTTCAACTGTTCGCAGAAGAAAAGAGTTAACAATCCAAATGTTTTTTTGGCAGGACTTGTAAAACATGTAACTGCCATAAATGTCTTATGAAGAGGGTTTTTCTGTCTACTTTTTTCAAAAAAGTATGATCTCGATTAAAGGATTTACCATCTCTCCACATCATCTCAGTCCACCCCTGCCAGGGCCACCTCTGGGTGGCTGGAGCTCGTGTACATCATCACCTCTCTGACATGATCCACCTTAAACTCCATCTCCAGGGACTTCAAGATGGAGCTTGGGGTTGATCCTGTACAGGGCAATACTCATAAGGCTCATGGACAATCCCAGCCACCTCCTGAGGAAACTGCTGACTCTCCTCTTCAAGCTACGTTGTAGATGAAAAAAAAGTCAGCTTTTTCTTGGCAGGATTACATGCTGGTATACCCACACCTTAAATTTGCCAGGAAGTCCAGATTGGTCGACTGCTCTCAACAGGTTCTCCAGCTCTTGACAGGTTACCTGGACAGATGTTGTATTCTTTAGGCTGCTTTTTAACACCTTGCCAAGGCTCTTCACAAGAAAGGCTGAAATTGGTATCCTCTCGATGCCGAAGCTGAACCTGTCAAGAACCTTTGGCTTTCTTCAGCACCAACGACATTGATTTTTCCAGTTTGAAGCTCATGCTTGCCCATCCAATTAGTGTCTTCAGCCCTTTACCGTCAGGTCGTCCATGTAAGCTATAATTGGTGGTTGGTGCATTTTTGACTTGTTCTGAGGGCCCTGGCAATCTGTTTCCACAGACTTTGTAATCACCTAAAGGGCAAAAAGATGTACAACCTGTGACGGTTCAGACCTCCAGCCTCTACCACTCGTTTCTGATCCTGCTGAGACTCTTAAGATGAACTGGTTATTATCCTCCAAGGTTCTATCTGCCACCTGATGTGGCAGATAATACTTGGCCAAGACTTTCTGGACCATCTTGCACAGGATGGAGCCATAGGCATCGCCAGGGTCCAGCCAGAGCACTATTCGTTCTCCCTTGCTCTCTCAGGCTTCACTTATGAGCTAAGCCAAATCCCTCATGTGCTCAAAGCCTCCCCTCTGCTCTTAGGTGCCTATGTTGCTGTTGTTAGTGAGGAAGTTACCTAGCTGTATGGTGAAGAAAATCTTGCCTTCAATGTTAGCAATGAAAAGATTCTGAACCAGTTCATCTCCCTCTTCTTTTGGAATCCAGACTCCTTCAGCAAATTGCCACTGCTCTGCCACTCTTCCTCTTGTCCAATTGTCCAGTCTTCCACAACGGTTTCAATAGCAACCGTTTCACAACTGTACCTCTTTCCGGAGTGGCTCTCTACTGTGAAACTCCTTGATGGTTGGAGATATCCTCCTTAGAGCAAGCCAAATTCCTGCTGTGTTTGCTATGAAGGATGCTCACTTCCTGGTTCTCTCCTTCCAGTGTCTGCAGTACCACTGTGCCAATGTGGATCTTGCATCCTGTCATTTGTGGAACTCAGCCTTGCCCTGAAGCCCAGCCACCATGCCAGTGTGACAGCCTCAAACCTCCTGCCTCGCCCCTGCTCCTCTACCACCTGCTCAGCTCAGCACATTTTCCAAAAATACTCTTTGTGAACTTTCAAACCCTTAAACTGCTTTGCAAGTCCGTGGTCTGTTTTTGAGTCCAACAGAAAAACCAATGCACAAAACTACTTCAATAAGACAAATAGAAAGAACAAAAACAACACAAGGCTGATCCAGTCCATTTAGGAGTATTGAAAGGACAACTTTGGATAGGATATAATCTAAAGGCGAGCAGATTCTAGACAACAACATTAAAAAATGCTCAACTGCTTCATGCACTTAATTTGAATAATACCAACACAAATGAATACACATACAGTACATAAAACAAATACACAAACACTGCAAGTGAATAAATAAACTCGACAAATATATACAGAGATTCAGAAGCATAACATCGCCTTTGAGGACATAAATGCCATTCCACCATTAATGAATAAAAGCACAAGTAGCACTCATCTGATACTTAGCATAGGCCCGGTTATACTGGTGAGTTGAGATCCAGTGACTAAGCCCCCTGACAGAGCAAATGTGGTTTCCTCTTCATCACAAGAAAACTTGGGCTGCAATCAAAGAGTCCCAGTCTTTTTGAATTAGAAAGGTTCCTAACTGAGTGAAATGACCCGGAAGTATCTAAGTGACAGCAATGATATGACCGGGTCAAATTCTCTAAATGCCAAAGAAATATACTTCAATGCTTCCTGTCTTATTCCCATTAACATAGGGTGCACTGGAAATCCTTTACAAAAGGAAAAGACATGCCCCACATTTCCTTGCAGTAGCAACATTTAAAGCAATGCACCAATAACATTGCATAATGACGTACTGCAGTCCAATGTAAATACAGTTGGATTTTCATTGCACTGTCATTTAATTCTTCTCATCTTCACTTGACTTCATGTTTTCCATTGAGATCACAGGAAAGTGGTAAGGGAAGCCTCTCTGGGATAATCTGCTTAAACTAGTCCTAGTGCCACTACTGCCAAGCAGTTCTTTCCATTTAACTAAATCTGGTAATTAAAAAGTTTGCTCAGTGCAGGACCAGACCTTCAACTTTTCCCACTTTTCTCACTCACTGAACAAAAACACAGCCAAAATGTGTTCCTCATGTTGCCCAGCTTCAAGAATCAGAAGGGTGACAAACATTAAAAACTCTTTATAATTCATGATATTTCCCCTTACCAAATTATAAAGATTACAGCTTTTGATGACTTCCAAGTCATTTTAACTGTCATCACTCTTAAAGTTGCTCGGCGGGATTCTGGCCATTTCAGCCACTGATCATTACCCAGAACTCACGACTGTTAAGTACGTTCAGTGCAGATATTCAGTTTGCCATATTTTCCTCTACTGTTTACATTGTGGCAAAGTCATTTCCCTCCAGGATCAATAAAGTACCTGCCCAGACTTGAACACACCTCCTTCCACCTGCAAACAAAATTACTTGTAACACTCCCTCAGTGAATGAGTGATTGAAGACATTGACTCGTACATCCCCGGCTGGACGTATGGACTGTTCTGTCGCGCTGCAGAATGAATTTGGGACTAATCAGACGCCTCCTTGATGGCTTTGCTCGACAGATAAGAATCTAAACATCTAGAGCCCTACACCTTTGCACAGTAAAGTATATATATTCCTGATATAACCTACCACTGTCAACTGTAACTCAATCAGCTTCACACAATTTTAAATTCTGTAATTCCACATGACCATCTCCTTCCTTTCCTTCAGACTTGACTCTACATATTAGATGTCAGGAAATAGTGGATTGCATTGCATTTAATTGTATAATCAAAAACATTTGCACATGCTGTTCATCATAATTTTGGACAAAAAGAAAGTAGTAGTAAGTATTGGCAGTGTATCAGATGCACACTGCTTCAAATTGTCGGTTCCCTGTTAGCCACAGTACTGGCTGCACTGTCTGATCTCCTTCCTCAGTATGTGCTGTGGAACCAAACATACACATTGCATCCAAGTCAAAGAGGGCTGCTCTATGGCACACAAAGATAATTGGTAAATTCTCACAGCCTCCAGCCATGAATACTGTATGTCAACAAATGAGACTCGGAAGACACCGCCTTATCATGGCTCTTAGCATCTGCGCCTGTAAAAACGTCAGCACCGTTGTTATGGATCAAACCCCGCTATTTCATGGTTTGAGGAGGCAGTGTGGGATTCTGTTTTTTTTTTTACATAAAGCCATACCTAATTCTAAAGGACTTAACACATTAGATTTTTTTATGGTTCCATTTGCTAACATCCTAATTTGGCAGTAATACCCTCATGGAGTCAAACGACTTGGCCCTTGTTGTCAAAACACTTAAACAATGAGGAAAGCTGTGCTTGAATCAAGGTCGTTAAAATAAATACTTTTTTTTTTTATCCAGCCAGTTTGTAATTTTGTGTCTGAGTCACAACCACAAACTGTGTGTAAATGAAGGTTTTCAAACAAATGCCTGTCAAAAAGGGAATCAAAGTGTGAACATGGACATTTTAAAAAAGGAAGAACTTTTAACTCTGACTCCAGCAGGCCATCCAGAAATACTGAACATCGCAGTGACTGCTGCTTGTATCATTACACACAGAAACTCTCTTATCGCACCAGATTAAACCCTCATCATCTAGTCTAGTGCACTGGTGTGAGGCAGTGATTATATTATATAGATTATATGGAAATACTTGAATATTTACTCTAAATCTTTCTCCTCTCCATGTTGTTATAGAGTTTCATTGACGGAACACACTGTCTGATCCAAGCTCTGCAGATGGGACGTACATATTAATTTCACACACGGTACGATAATCTGAAGGGTCTGCTGTGTTAGACAAAGACAAGAAACTGTATTCAAAACTCATCATACTTTTCTCTAATTCTTGGGGCCAGTTATTGTTTGACGTCATGAAATTCTCCCTGTGACCAAAAGAAGGTCACAGGTTTAATTGCCTTGGCATTCCTGGTGATCCCTCTTCCACCCTAAGGTTCTTTAAGTATGGGCATCACACACCCTACTGGAAAGTCATGGTGCGGAAAGACTGAAATAAAACACCCAGACGGCAGAAAGAACTGAGAGAAATTAGAAATGAGGTAAGCGACAGTATGACACTAGATGGCCTGTGCAGTGGAGATACTTCAGAATTCTGCCCCATGCAGGACATTGGATGGTTTGTCTACTCATGTGCGAAAGCTCTGGGGGCTTTAGGGGGAAATGCTTGATGATCCACATCTTGTAGGCCTGTAGTTTAGCCTGGCAGCATCACTGATAAAATAGGGTTTTCTTCCTGTGGTTAAATGTCCCCCGACTCAAAATAGAAGACTCAGAAAAATCATCAGAATCCTAAAAGGTGTGTTTCTTGCTAGGAAAGAATCTAAACTCACAATCAAGTGATGTCCAACAACAATGTCCATGTTTATGATTTAAGAGAGAGAAATGCATTACCTCTTTAATCTAGGTATAGCTTTGCCATTTGTTTTCCCATTAACTCTTGTTGATAGGGATTAGGGCCCCTGAACTCAACATCAATGGAGTTAAAAGGCAGAGAGGATCCATTCAAAGATTATTAGCGAATGGTAATGTGCTGCGTGCTGCTTGTCTCAGAACAGCGCTGACCCCGATTTAAATATAGCTTGTCCACAAAAACTGATCCTGATTCTGTGGCTGTGACCCGGAGTCTTGCCTTCTGGCCGTGCTGCAGCATGTTCAATAATGCAGGGCCAGAAAGCAGCAGTGGTGGTGGTGGTGGTGGAGGGTGCATGAGGTAAGAGCCTTCTGAAAACCACTTCACTCCTTCTTCGGCAAACAGAGCAAAAGGTGAAGGGATCAGGCAGGAAAAAGGAGATCTTAAATCCAAGACAAAAGACAACAGGAGCATAGTGGAAGCCTCCATATCCAAATATGTGCAGAGTATCAAGCAACTGGAAAAATGTTGACTTAAAGTGTATTTTCCCTCATGTGTGTTTACTCCACAGTCGACTGGAGAGTCTGGATGCTTGTTCTTAAGATCAAACCAACCGTGTACATTTAATGCCATGTAAAAAAAAAAGAAAGAAAAAAAAGTAATTTCCTCTTACTACACCATCTGAGATTTTGCTGAAGCGTACTGACCTCACAGCTGGACGGAGCAGTGGGGTAGGAGTGCTTACACTGAGCACAGCCCGGTGTACTCCAAACTGACCTGAGACCCGCTGGGCTTAATAGATTACAGCGGATTCTCACAGCAAAAGATCTGCTGATGGAATTTATGATCATTTGGTTCAAATGCTGTTGGAGGGGAGACTGTCGTAACTGTTGTTATCATCAGGAAGTTTGTTTTGATGCAGCTGATCTGTTTTACTGCTCCGTGAAGCTAATGGCTTTTTGGAGGAGAGACACCTCAACTACCTGAGTTCAACAAATCCCAAACTCTATTGGGTACTTAAAGTTATATATATATTATTTTTTGTTTTTTAATCCAGTCTTTTAGTCTGTCCAACATTCAATTTCCAAGCTCCATTGGAAGAGGATTTTTTTACTTTCAAACACAGATGAATCGACCCAAAGCTGCCATTCATGATCTTTTGCCTGATTCAGGCCAATTCAAATTTTTTTGGGGGCCATTTTAAATAAACTCATTAAATGTATATTTTGTTGTGTGTTCACCTGAGAGACTAGTTGTAGACGTTCAGGACTGAGGACTGAACAAGACAATTATCTCACTTGTCGCAGACAATTCCCAAATGAATATCGCAGATCATCGCATGCAAAAGAGGAAAACGGCAGCCCCATATTCAGTGGTCACATTTCAGTCACATCTCGAAAGACAGAAGTTTGCATGGTCAAAGAGCCAAGGACAATACATGACAGTAAAGAATTGAAATCAGTTATAAGCTATGTCCCCTCAAGGAATTTAATAAAAAAAAAAACGGTAAGATGAAGACAAAAGTGGGCTATTGGAATATTTTAGTGTATGGAAAGCCTGGTAGCAAAATAATCAAGTATTTTTACATTTCTGTGGGTGTGTTGCTTCATCTATACAATGTACCTGCAGGAATTGGTGGAAGAACTATTAACATTTTTAATTCTAACTGGTCTGACCAAGATGAAATAGATTTTTTGTTGTCTTCTACAGAAAACATCATCATCGTCATGGTGCCTCCTATATCCTCCTTAGGACAGAGAAACCTAAACATTTTACTGTACTTGAATATATGTTGTCACTTTTCACCACTGCCAGTAAATTTGCTGAAAAAAAACAACTGAATTACTGAGTTATAACATTGAAAAGACTGAGCCTCTGTTGAACCCAGTCAATAGACAAACAATCTGAAAATCTGTTGATGTGCATCACTTGAATATCCTATCATGCTCTGACTCTCTTGCAGTATTGTTACAACACACGTGTGTTTACAGTATGTAAACTGAGTCACCCCAGTGAAACATCATGCAATGCACGGCGGGTGTTTTTCAGCACAGTGCCTTAGATAAGACTTATACCCGGCCCTCTTGTCTCTCTGTGCTTCTCTGATGTACTGCTGCAAACCGAATTCCTGTGAACTGCAGGTATCAAAGGCGCTATTGAGAATATGCATACTGCATTATGAAAAATAAATTAATATTAACTAGAAAATACAATGGTTACGGTGAAAAAAAAAGGTCAGGAAAGAGACGAGAGGCATATTGTTTATGACCATGCAAAGAGCAGTGATTGTAACCACCAGCCCTACCACCGCCTACCCTTTACCTCCCTGCTCAAGTTCGTTTGTATGAAGACGGGACAGTCACAAGTGGATTATGATGAGACCAATGATGCCATCTGCTGTTCTCTGAGTTAAACCACACCTGGTTACATCCTACACTTGGATATTCGAAAGTACGTGGGTGGGAAAGGGAAACAAACATCCTCACAAAATGCTATTCAGTATCTGAACTGTATGAATTGCATCTGCTTTTCTTTGAATAACACTGTCTTGTGTGTATATATATATATCATACCTTAATTCTCACCCAGGGATCATGACAACTTTGACATGGGAAAAAAAACCTTGTTGTGGATTAACTGTACAGACAGCTCCACCTAGTGTTAAGACTTCATTAATTACCCACAGCAGCTCTTGTAAGTTGCATGTTTAACAAAAGAGTAGACATCTTGTCTTGAATGAATTTATTGCATCCATCTTTCTTTTAGAGTCTTTAAATGTTCTCTCCTGGTAGAAGGAGCTGGTTTTAGATATATTTTTCATGAGCAGGCTGACAAACATCTTCACTCAGTGGACAGGATCAGTCCCTGGTGTATCATGACACATATAGTCCTATATCTCATTGTCTGCTACACGTTCTTTATGTCCTCTTACGTCTCACTTGCTCAAATTTGGGGGTGGTCCCTCCCACAAGCAGATAAACGATATCCCTATGGTGATATCTATCACGGCATTGGCCCTTCAGAGACTAATAAGGGGAGGAAAAAAACTGGGGCACCTGGAGGCGGCAGTGATTGATGATGTGCTGAGGTCAATGTGACCAGCCAATCATGGCTCAATAAGGCCCACACTAAGCATGTCTCAAGCCTGTTGCTTTGTGGGTGAAAAATGTATACACACCCACCCACACACACACACACACACACACACACACATAGATTCACGAAACAAAAATGAAAGAAATTCCATTCGTTTAGTTCGGCTTAAGTTTTCTTTCCTTCCTCCATTCATGAAACCTGTTGATGGTGTCTGGGGAGATAAGCGGCCCAGAGGAATCTTCTGTCCTCCCAGTAAAAAGAAGGTTAGGTTTACAGAGAGCGGGTCAATATTGACCTAGGTCTCCCACTCTGTCACCTTCACTGACTGATACGGACTGTCTTTGACCCTTGACATGCCTTATCATTTGTTTGAATGGTGGCAAACTGCAGAATTGGACTTTCTCAGGTGCTTTACCCGCATCTGTACGTGACTGTGCTGGTCTGCAGCGAGTGCAAGATCAGCGGCTTTATGATATATACAATTAGAACATATGGCATTACTGATTAATGCTTTTTCTATACATAAATGAATGTAGTCTTATTTAAAGTGTATTGTGCAATAAATGTAAATATACTAAAACATCCTTAATCATTCAAAGCCAGATCGCTTTTAAATTTCACCTGAGCAGCATTTACATGCGGTTGTTAAATGTATAACCCGCCTTTACATATCCATTTATGCTTAATAGATTTAATGGATTAATAGAGATGCCTCATTGGCTGTCAGTGATATAAGTTTTGTGTTAAAATATGCAAATCTGTTATTTCAAAGTAGTTTGATAGCATTGGGATTCTAACAGTGACCTGTTTATTAAGAGTAATTGACTACAATTTCCCCTCAGTCACAATGATTGTTCCTACTCTTGACCCTGGGCATATGTGCTCAGAATGGGCTCATTCATTGAGCCTGTCCCTCATCATACCCCTGGTCTTTCTCCCCTGTGCTATTACCTCGCAAAGTGACAGAGAGGAATTAGTGTGGGAGCGACTTTCAGTGTTGGAGCCAAAGCAGTAGTGGTGGTTAAAAGGAGCTTTAAAGGATCCAGCATATTTACAGCAGCAGTTTTCTGTAAGGTTATTACTCTGAATGACATACTACTGATGACATTACTCGCACATTTCTTTTGTCAGTGGCAATTTTATTCTTGCATTTATACACGGATTTATTTGTCATGTATTTGGTAAAAGTACAGTATGTACTAACATTCAGAACGGACCCATTTGCTTTTACCATGTCTACAAAACAATCATTTTCCTGATGCTTTATGTTCTCGTGTCCACATGCTTTTTCTTTGCTTTCTTATGACAGAAAAACTGTATAGAACAGCACGAGGGAATACTGCAGCCTTTGATGCAGACAATGTATTTTTTTCCATAGCGCTGTACGCTATCTTAGGAGGGGAAACAAGCTGTTCAATTGACCTGTCAAAAAATAGAAGCATAAGCCTTACGAGAATTCAATCGGGGAAAAAAGACAGAGTTGGTGCCATCCTTGTATCGCAGACTTTTCCCTGTGTATCCTCCCGTCTCCTCCTGCTTTTCCCACATCGTCTGAGTGGGGAAGACAAGCAGAGGAGCAAAACGAAAGGGTAAAAACAAAAGACAAGCGCTTTCGGGATCCATTTTTAAACAAACCAAAATGTGCTTTTTTGTCCGCTGTTTGCCATGAGAGAGTTCCTTTCACCGTGTGAAGCACATTTCTTTTTTACCTGAGAACTCCAGGGTTCGGTAATCCATGAAAACTTCTCAAAACCAGACCTATCATCAGGTGCACACATGGGAAATCAAATTCTACCATCCATTCCAGCTGCTTCCTCCCTCTGTTTGAAAAATGTGTGCAGGAGCCTCTCAACAGTGTGAAATCACTCCCCTGGGTGGGCAGAGAAAAGGCAGTCAGCCAAAGAATGTCACCTGGATTCCTCTCAGTGTCCCCTCATTTGTCAAGACTTCACTGCGAAAGCACAGGCTCACCTCAAAGAAATGTCTTCTTTTATTTGGGTGGTGGGCTTTAAACCGCTGATTCTGTTTTTGGTCGCATTGAGAAACAATCTTGTGGCCTTCTGAGATGTTTTGTCAAGGGTCCCTGCCAATGCTTTCTGTTATACTAACAATTTAGCAGTGTCTGCTCTCGTCGCAACCTTCCGATTTCTTTTACAGTGTGTCAACAGTTTTTGTTCAATACCTTATTAAAAAAAGAACAGGACATCCATATTCTCAATGATCATTTCCCTTTGTAGGGACAGAAACCTGTTTCCCTGCATGTAAACAGTGTTACACTAAGTCCTCGTATTATTTCTAATACGAAATAAAAATTCAAAGGGGGCATGTGTGGCGGAAATGGATGAAAGAGCGAGCCGCAGTGATTTTATGTCAGACTGCGTCTGATTGGTATGAAAGTCACATTGTGCCCGAGGAGTGTGAAGGAGAGTCATTACATCCACAGAGGAAGCAGGGGAGGTTCTCTTTTTGAACATTTGTTTTGAAGTTTGCTTCCAATTAGCAGGACTGAGTCACTTCCTCGGGGTAACATTAATGTGAGCATGTCACATGCACTTCCCAAACTGGTGCTTGTTTGTTCTGGACTGTGTTCTACAACAACTCTTTTAAACTGTTATATTGTGAATGTGTTATTCCAATAATCTAATAATGCAATTTTTTTTACGAGCAAAGAGCTGTTGATCATATTAGAACATTTCTATGCATGGAAAAACAGTATCTACATATGTATTAAATTATTGAATCATTGTGAATGTGATTGTTTGATTAGAAAAATAGTTTGACAACAAGTTCAATGAGGTTGTTCACAAGTCACTGAATGCACATGTGCCATTTCTGCATGATTGGTGTTACTGTTAAAGTCAAACTCTCTCATCACCAATAAAACAGCCGTCCACCTGCCAGCAGAGGCTCGGCTGAGTCCACATGCTCTTTATGGGCCATCGTTGCGTCACCTTATAACTCCATTCACGTGTGCCGACGTGTAAGCTCCGTATACATACATTGTGCTCACGACTTTGAGCATGCCACATTGCAGCCAACTACGAGCCATTCGCGGTTTTCCATGGGTTGCGTCCGTAGTCACGTCCCAGTCTATCTTCGCCTCGGGTGCTTCAACCACAGGCTCATGTTTGATAGGTAGCCAAAGAGCAGGGTTGTGAGTCCCATCTTTAAAATTTCTTAAAATGAATTTACAGAAGCAGCTTTGCACCAATTGTATGATAAAAGGCATCAATTAAATAAAACTACAAATGAGACTGTCCACCACCAAAAAAAGGAGTGGTGTGTGGTCATTTTAAAGACCGCCGACCCCTAGCGGTCATAACGTACACGGCTGGGTGTAGTCCAGTGTTTATGTGTGTCTTGTCAATGCAGTCATGTCGCCCCGCTGAGCTTTTCTGTGGGTGTGTTGCTGGCCGTCTCTCATGCGATCCATTCAAGCTACGCGGGCAATTTGCTCAGGGAATTACCTCTGGGTTTTACACTCGAATCTGACATTAAAATGCCACATTTCATTTGAGCAACAAAAAGACGATCCAGTATTTATTTTGTCACTTGAGTTCACTTTCATGGAGGTTTTTTTTTTTTTTGCTCTGAAAGAACTTACAGTGGTATGGATAAGCAATTTCAATTATTGATTAAAATGTATAAGCATTTGTGCTCTGCGAAAAAACAAAGCAGCACTTTACAGCAGTGTGTTTTCTCATCTGCCTCACAGGTGGTAAAAATAAGACTAGTCGGTTTCTGTGGAAAATTAAAATGTAATGAATGGCATATAGACATTAAGACTCTTTTTTTGAAATGTTGGCCTCAGACACTTTTTTTATTTTTGTTTTAATAGACGAAGCTCCAACAGGCAGAGGCAGTGACAGAACCAGCATATCACGAAGAAAGACAGACGACAGTGGTTCCCCCTCTTGTTTGACAAAGAAGCCAGATTCTACGGTAGAAGTGGCTCAGGGGTCTTTGCACTGCCATACACCATATGTTTTACATAAAGCTTCAGCTTTGGTCTCACAGGATTATGTTTGAGGTGAGTTCTCCGCCGCCAGAAACACAAAAAATCCCAGTAGTGCAGTTTTTCCAATGACGCAAAGGTAATAAAACGATCTACACTTTATTGCCCAAACTTGCGTTTACTATCTGTTTACGGATTCCCGGTGATTCTGGAGTATATATTAGTCATTATTCTATTTCATTATACATTCACAAAGTGTTTCTAGTACACAACGGCAACAAAGCTATGAGCACATTCAGCTACTATAGGAGTTACTGCATTGCATAAGACAGAACAGTGAAGACATTGATAAAGACTACAGCTGCATGTATAACTGCCAAGTACATAATGCTTATGCTCTGCAGGGGGTTGCAATGAATCTTATATGACACCACATACTGTGGGACCGTTGGCCAAGCACAGCATGTGCTGTACATTTCAAAATCAAAAATGCTTTGTCACTGTGTCCTCGATGTACATCGTCGAGCCCACCGCGAGGATTTGATTTCCCTTCAGTTTTCCGTCAGTAAGTTGAGCCACGCTGCTCTCATTGATTATTATGATTACAGTATGTTACACCATCCACATTGTGTCATATCTACAGCTGCAGGACAATCAGGGCGGTTCTTTATCAGCTTGACACAGTGTTAATCGTTGCATCATATAATCCTCAAGCAGAGCTACCACCCCTCTTGAACATGTGACAAAGATTTAAACGGCGTGGAAGTCTTTGTGTAAATCATGGCATATTGCTAATCACAATAATGGTTACCAGCATCAGTCACACCAACTTTGTCAGTGAGCAGAAGCTAGAGCGTTTTTGGTGCTGGAAGGATGAATGATGTGTTTGCTGCTGTGACACTCATGTTGACCTGGCTGCGAGAGATCATGCGGGCCGTTCAAAGGCCTATACTGTAGGGACACAGGATAAATAATTCACAAGACAGTTACCCGACAGGGGCTCTGCAAAGTGTATGAGGAAACCCCCCTGAGCAAGGCTGTTTGAAAGAATGACTTGTATTTAAAAAGTCATTTTGGAGTCAATTTATTGCAGAGTCGGGGCCGGTTTACTGCAGGAATTGTGGAATAGTGCTATGCTACTGTGCAGTAGCAGCCCTGGAAAAAAAAAAGATTAATTAAAACATTTAATTGTGTTGCGTGAAAACATAAGCAGAGGTTAGATAAATCATTCAGGTCAAAGCTTTGAAAATCACCCAAACCCCTAAAACAGGCTATTGTATTTATATCTCCATTCAACCTTTTTTTTTCACTATGTACTAGAATTCAAATGTGACTCAACTAATGTTTTGTTTATTCAAGTGCTCAAATTTATAGAACAACTACTGTCGTCTTATATTTGTGCCTTTGCGTTACTGGGTACAATTGTTCCGGAACAGCTTAGGTATAGAATTTGAACAGTGCAGGGAGAACATTTATTTAACAAAATGATATACATACACTGCCATAAACTAAATACGAAACGTACTTTCACTTTCTCTGGTGCTTTTTGTTCTTCCTTTCTCTGTTTTCACCCAGGCAACATGCTGTGCATGCTACAGGAGTAGTAAGTGGGATCTCATGATGACATGACGGAGCTTTGCCATTGAAACATCAGCGACAGTCAGCATGAAAATGATGTATTATATATATAGTTATCTACTCATGGTGTAAATTTGTTGACCAACCTGTGAATGAGTTCAGCTAAGTGTTGTGCACCTCCGACGCCAGTAGAGGCCAGGGCACATTCATTTTAATTGCATTACGAATACGTTTTCAGGGAGAGTCATGATCACAGATATTTGTTATCCTGTCATTATCATCAGTTTTAGCTGATGATGTGATGTGTGAATGAGTACCTGACTGCTTTTATTTCATGTGTCTTACATTTATTGTATGTGGAATACAAATATGTGTCGTGCCCGTGCCTTTGAAGGTTTACTTCAGGTGCTCTGGTTTCCTCTCATGTAGTCCAAAGATGTTGAGTTTGGCCCTTCACAGGCTAAGATGAAGGATGGTATATTATTTTTATTCTTGAAGACTGGAAATGTCCGCAAAGGCCCCGTGCCTGAAAAGGTTATCGGGGGGGGGGGGGGGGGGGGGGGGGGCAATTGATCTCCCTGTCCTTTAACCAAACCCTTCATCACAATGCAGTGTCTGTCATCAATGAGCATTATGTGCTCCTGTGATCCTTCTACAGCAGTTGGGTTCAGTATCATTTCTGCAGAGAGAGTTAAGTTTGAGTGTTCTGTTTGTGTCACAATTAAGGGAGCCTGGACTGACTGGATCCCTCCGTGCTGAGAAATATTACCATACCAAGTGTTGTTCAAGTTTTTCAGCATATGGGTGGGGCCAGCATGTGAGTTTGTATGGGAAGCTACAAAGGGAGAGACTGCACAGGATGTCGGCAACCACGACAATTACAGTGAAACAGCTACACACCAACTGTGTGTAGTTACCTTGGCAATGGACAGAGGCCATTAATGGGCAGTGAGAGGCAATGAGCCAGAAAGAGCTGCTGGTGGATTGTGAGATTTAATATGTCAGAACACATCAGAGCCACTGCGGACTGCATATGACTTGTATTGTTGCAAAAGATGTGTCCGTACCGCTCTGTCCCATCAGATAAATATTCCCACAGAACATTATCAGATAAAGACAAACCTCAGGTGTCCCGGCTGCAAGCCCTAAACGCTTGAGGAAGCATATGGGACCCCTCAAAAATAAGTGGTACCAAATGTTTTTTCCCCTTTTTTTCCCCCAACAATGGGGTCAGTGTTGAGTGGAATCATTTGCAGCAGCACAACAGAGCAGCGGTTGTTTATGAAGCTGCAGCCTAAGCCAACAAATCTAAAAACCTAAAACAGCCCCCCTCCCCCCGCCCGTCATCAATTAGTTGGCATCAATGGGCTTTCAAGACACTTCAAACGCAGGCCAGAGACGCACTGTAGAGAAAATAATTTACGTCTATCTGCAGCTTTCGCTTTTTCTTGTGCACACGTGATTGATTCCATTCCAATTCTGTAAAAGGATGTAACATCAATCTAAAGTCTTAAGACATCGGCTATCTGTCCCTACTCTTCATTTTGACTCAATATCCATCATATTTATTAAGCTCTTACACTTTCATTAGTCAACACAAAGATTGCTCTCTATATACTCTGTATCCAGATGTACCCTGTTAACGTTCCAACTCTTGTGCTGAATGGATTTAGGAGACTTACATCACAGCTCTCACAGAGAAGTACATGGCAGAACTATTGAGTTATATAATCTCGCCTGTGGCCTGCTGGGATCCACTTGTTACTGGAAGCAAAGCAGGGCCTCCGTCAAAGAGAGCACATGCAGAAAATGACTCAGAATAAGACTCACAGAGCTATGACTCAAGTCTTTGCTGAATCAGCTTTATGCTACAGATCGCGATCCTCCCTCACTGTGGTGGGTGGAGACATCAATCAAACTCTAAATTTGGTCAATGTGCAGAGTGTTAGTGTGACTCCATAGCTGACTTGCAGTCTCTTTAAATTTGAAGGGAGAACATATAACACGGAGAAAAAATTCAAGACCGGAGCGCGGCCAACAGCGTGACTGGCTATTCTCCACGGGGTTAAGTGAGTGCAGAGAGTAATTCTAAATTGCTTCACGGAGCTCTTGGTGGAGATGTGGTGGTGAACATAAAGTTGCAGAAAGGACCCAGACATGTGACTGGCTACTTTGAAACATGCTGGGGTCAAACTAAAACTGCCCTCAAGACTAAAGTAACCGCGACCATATAGCATGAATACTTCCAGCTAACACAGGAAATCACTTTTTTATGTTTAATGATGTCATGCTTCCATCGCTGTTTGTGACATGTTAGCACTGTGGTTATGTGCCCGGTGTCATGCACTCTCAACATTCTCCTCAAACCAACCTTACATAATACTAGTATGTGAAGGCGTTGAAATGCCACCCCCCGAGTGCTGACATAGGAAAAAAGACATAGGAAATCATATTCTCCCTCAATGCAGCCCAAACAGTAACTCAAAGCATTTCATATTTTATAGACACATTTTTAACATTATTGTACATGTTGTCGTTTTGCTTGTTGCACTGAGATATTGACAGTAACCAAGCAAAGCTACAGTTAGTTTTCACATTTTGTCACTGTAGGCTCTGACAGAATAATCACATCAGTGACTCACAGAATTTTACCATAGCTAACAATGAAACGGAACAAATGACATTACCAAGCTTTAATATATCGCCTTTCTCTGATTCTCTCAGAGGTTTTTTCACCTGTGAAATGACATCAATTATCGTTTTAACATTGAGTCTGCACAGGATTTCCAGGACTAGGTGTACATGCCACTTTACTGCCTGCTGATGGGAAAGGAAAGAGAATAAATTGGAAACAGCTTGATGTTCAGTAGTCAATGGGCTTCGTAGCCCAAAAGGGAATACAACATGCACATGGTGCAGTCCAGGGGAATTATGTTGTGTAGAGTATAAAACCTGTAACGGAGAATCATATTAACATGAAGACTGTTTCTTTGTTCCTCCCATGAGGAATGGGGACGTCATCCTGCAGCAGCCTCTATCGTCAGCCTACCAGCCTTGTTTTCTTCAGCTGCAGCATCTGGGTTATTACACAAAACAGATGAAGCATTTTAAATACGAGTTCTTTTTTATTTTCATAATGACCTGTATGCGCAAGAATCCAACCTCCACCCATCTTTACACGCAAAAATGATTATGGTTTCACAGCGGTTCTTTGAAGTGAACTGTCGAGCTCTTGCATCCTGTATGTCAGCATCACGTACACAATGAACTTTACTGTTTCACACATGGTTCTTTAAGTTATGATTGGTTTTGTAGTTTCTTTTGTTTGTTTTTTTGCCCATGCATGAAAGAAATAGGTGCTGAGTCCCTGCCGCATGTTGACAGGCACACAGGGGTTTCCACAGAATGACAGTCTACCATGAAAGTTTTTTGCCATATATTTTTTGCATTCGTTATGCAATGCATTAGTGTGCATTATTACTATGCATGCATTGCAGTTGCTATAATGCATTGCATTGTTATAATGACACATTTTTAAAAGCTTTAAGAAGAGCCTTGCAAAAAGTACAGATAATGTGTTTCTAATTTAAAAAAAACACATACAATACGGGGTGTGGCTGCATTTGCTTGTGTCATTCAGCCAACAGAAGCAGCTGTTGCAAGCGTTGCATTTATGGATGGTTGGAACATGCTGAGCAAAACATATGGATAATGCTGCCGGAGTAGACACGGGTGTACCTCTTCTCCATTATAGAACCTTGTTACTTTTGGAAAATTTTACATGAATTCAAGCCGGCTGCAGCTGCTTTATAGTATTTAAGCGGTAGGTATTTTCGGGGTAATTTTCACCTCTATCGGAGAGACATGAGAACCCCATTGAGCTACACTGTATGGTTTTCACTGAGGTCCCAGAGTTACTGCACCACATATTTTTTTCAGATATCTTTTGCAGTTATTATATTATAAATATAATATCAAAGAATTACAAAGCAAAAAAAGATCTATCTCTGGTTCTTTCCCTTTCTTGTTCCCGCCATTGTTCTCATTGTCCTTCTCTGTAGACAACATGTGGAAGCTATTCTCATGCTGCAGTGTAGATTCCCACACAGGGAGGCAGCTACAGGCAGCGGCACATCACTGTTGAAATGGCAGCGCAGTCAGCCAGGCTGATTTAGAACAGAGACATGTGGAAAAAAAGGGCAGAACAAGAGTGAATAAAAAGACTTGTATTCGAGGTGAAAGAAGTCATAATATCAAATTTTCATCTATTTCGCAGCCTGTTCTATTGACGATCTCTCTGGGTCGCAGTCCTTTTTTTATTATTATCAAATTACATTGTTTTATTTTGTTGTATTCATCTAATGTGCAAGGGATGAGGATGGATGTTATGCTTAGTGGTAGAGAAGAAAGGAGGTGAAAGAGGGCAAGAGCAGCCTGGCATCGATTGGTCTAGTTTCCCGGCGAGGGTAGGAGAGGACAGGCGACAGACTGTGGGGATAATGAAATGGAATGGGCTTTTAAGAGAGCATCACACAATCTAGCTTTACAAGAGATCCCAGAACACATTGATGTTGGACAGATATTGCTGAAATTTGAACTCTTTTGGATCTGATTGCAGAACAAATTCCGAAGCATGGCTTCTTTGCTTTTAAATCCATTACACTTTGGGAACGTATCCCTTATTTGTAAAAAAGAACATATCCTGAGCTCTGCACAGAGTCGTGCATCTCTGATCTTTTACTTGGCAGCATAAACAGTCAATTCTGGTTAAAGGACATATCGTTCATTCGTTTGCATTTTGTAAAGAAACCACAGAGCATCATGCAGAAGGTCACTGCTACAGAACACAGGGGAGTAGTTAACCATGACCCAATTTCAAAGTCTCCATTAAACCCACATGTTTCTTCAGTTGTTGTAAATCTGGGGGGCTGCAGTGGAAAAGAGTAGCAACTGGGCACTAAACCATAACACTGTCCATTTTAGGTTTTGGGGGTGACCTTCCTGTATGTGTGCTTTAGAAATGCGGGGAGGTTGTTGAAACCTAAATCCCCATAGCCCACCCCTGTTCCTAGCACCGGTGCTGCCGAAAGGCTTTTTGGCAGTGTCTACAAAGTGTTAGGAGAAAACGAGGGTAAGATATATCTTTTTTCTGTATGTGCAGACATGGGAGGTTTATGGATACACTCAAAACCCCAAGGACATTTAGAGGTTGATACCCACAGAAAAAGAGAAAACATAACATCCCAGTTCCTCAGTTAAGGGGGTTGGGGATGTGTGAAATGATTTTTCATTAATGATTTTTAACGTTCATACTTCAAAACTGTTTAAGAATACTTAATCGTTGGTCACGTTGTGTAATGTACAACAAAGTCTATGACTCATTGACCTTCAACCGTCATACTTAACCTTGGAGTGTGATCACAGCCACTCCTATTTTACTGCGAGTAGCCTACAGCACTGCAGGCCATGTGTCTCGTCAGATGCTGGGAAAAGCTCCAGCATTTCTATAAAACCAGTAATGAGAGAAAGTTTTGAGTAAAAGATCAATATAAAGAGATTGTTGCATAGAGTAAAATAACAACCACAGAACTTCAGCTCATCTAAACACGAACATATCTAACAAGGTTCTCAAAGTGTGTGTGCGTGTATGCGTGTGTGTGAAGTCAATGCAATAAAACCCGGCCTAACTAACCACAACAACAAATGACCAACTCTTTCGTCTGACTTTTGGGCCTTTTCCCCCCCTGGTTTTCCCTTCCAGCATGTTGGACGTCCCCGTTCTGCAGGCTGATGGGCGTGGCGCTCTAGTTTGCTGCTTCCCTCCACCTGCACCTGATCAAGCAAACAACTCCCCACCTGTTCCCTGTACTAAAAGACCGGACTTCACCAGGTCGTCATACAACCCAAGTGGTCAGACACTCGTGGCCGTTTCTCTGTCTTTTGCTTATAAGTTCAGTTGCTACTTTTTGTTTTGTTTTGCCTGCGTTTTATGTCTCTGTTCAGGCATCACCAAGCCAACCCTGCGTTTTCGCCAAACTCAGCCCGCTCAGCTCTGCCTGCCCCGCTCTGTTCCTGCTCTTTTGTTTGGCAACCTGTCTGCCATTTCAGCCCTGGAATCTGGAATTTTAGATTGGATTCCGGACTCGTAACAAAAAAGACTTTCAGATCTGCAGCCTGATAATCAGCATGTCCTCTACATTCAACAAGATGACACGTTTGGTGTTCAACACTTTAAACTGCTTTCTGTGTCCGTGTCCTGGTTTCAGCACTAAACAGACTGATTCCACAAGAACTTCTCTTAAATGAATACAGGGGATGTGCCAAAAAATAATCCTACTGACTGTAGAGAGAAATTAACTACGTGTGGGCAAAAAAATCCACAATATCCCTACATACCTTTTTCAACTTTTTTTAAGGTTTTCTCAACCAATCTAACAACGCCTCAGGCAGGCTGAGAGCAGAGAGAATGGGAGAGTAAACACTTCAGGTGTGCTTCTTTTATCGTTGTCCCTGAATGATGATCGACCAATTCCAAGTCCAAGGAAACCAATCTGCATGAATGGACTGCACAGGTGGAATACAATCATGTTATTATCGCCATGAAAAGAAGACAGGGAAGGGGGGAGAGACAGAACAGATGAAGGAAGGAAAAACACACAAAATGTCTTCTCCAGCCTGGCACATAACAACAGGATTCATGGCTTGTGCCTTTTTTGTCTCATTTTCATAGTCCAAAACATGTTTTTTTGGATAATGGTTAATAATTATTTTTTAAACTTCTATGTTTCATGTTTCCTTACACCTTGGTGAATAATTTTACAGTAAAAAGGGACACGTCATGTGAAGCAGGTATCCTTGCATGGGAATCTAAATCCACATCTGACAAAAGGTGGGGAAAGAACAAGCAAGACCGAGAAAGAAATTGACTGTAATGATTACTCCAGCATTGTTGAGGGCTTAATAGTTTACAAAACCGCCACTCCATCCAAGTATTACGTCCTGTCAAACAGAGGTCTGTTCAGCAAGATCGAGAAGGAGAAGAGGATGGAACCAATCCAGCCCCTCTGCCATTTCTTCCCCCCTTTCCCACTGCTTCCTGTTACACAAAGGATCCTCTGTAAGAAGAGATGGTGTGTGGCAGGCGAGGGGGGGAGGAAGGAAACTGGGTCTGGGGGAAAAGGGGAAACTGCATTGGATCGTCATATACTCTTGGCTAAACATGTATCTAACACAATCCTGCCTGCAGATGCATCACTTTGCATAGATAGATAAAAAAAAAAATGGACTTGACTTGAATTAATTTTGACTCACATTTTACTGAAGCTGTAACTTGTAAAGATACAAGTACATGAATACAATTATTGATACAAATGATCTTGAATATATGGGTGCATTCCTGTACTCATATGAATGTAATGGTACAATTATTATGTTTACACCATTGTCATCTTCTACAGGTTCAGAGAAAGTAAGAATCGGTTAAGTATGAGTATGTAACACACAAGCTAACATACATTTATATGCAATGTCTTAGAAAATAGCATGGGCTAGCATATACTTTCTGTGAATTAATTTTACATCACACAGCGATATTCCCTTTTGAAGGCTGTTTTATAAAGCTAACGATACTGTTTGGCTTTGATGTGTGCAAAATGAACAATATGACAGAAGAATAGTGTCGTAAAGGTGCAGTACCTTCATTAATTTACAATATTAATATTGTCAATGTCAACATTTACATTGTGCCGTAGCTTCACTGCGAGACATTTAACACTCATCATTTTTTTATTATGGATCCAAACAGCTAACTCAACTTTATGTGAGTTCCACTGCCAAAGTGATGACAACCGATGCAGTAACTCATGAGAATACACCCACGGCGGAGCTCTTTTTCCTCACAAATCCATTGCTGCTGGAAATTTAAGGAACATTACCGTCCAGCCTAAATATCTAACAATGCACATGTGGAGTGTGCATTCATGCAAAATCACTGCGACGGTGTAAATGATTAATGTAGCTGAATGCTCGTTATTATTGCCCACAAATCTGTTTACACAACACATGCAAACTGACTTCATTTAATAATTCCCTCAACACTTTTAACAATACGTTTCTCTGCACATGCATATTTCTTATGTGCAACAGTAATACTGTCTCTATTGTACTTTAGATAATAGACGCATACACTTCTGCCATTTTTGGTGCATTTTTGCAAGGCATTGCTTTTTGAGCTGGTGACATTTACTTTGTTTGATGTGATCATTTCATGTTTGCTAATAAGTGAGAGACTTCTCTAAACATCTGCAAAGGCGGTCTCCATCAGAGAGCCGGGGCCTCATGAGTCTTCCCCCTGTGTTTGGCTCACTAAATGGGTTTATGTCTTTTGATTATAAATGAAGAAACTGCTCTGGAGTAATTTGTGTAAGTGACTCATGTACTGTGAAACTCAGGCCTTGAAACATACTGTACATTTTGTCTACAAACTATTTCTCATCACACACCATCTGTGTGACTGCTCTTACTTGCTTACTGCACTTTTTCACTTGTGCTGATTTGCTATTTTCACCATACTACCAGTTTGCAAGTTATATAATTTCACTTTTTAAATTGTGTTTTATTGTTTGGACACCATCTGTTTCCAATCTGCAAATGGATGGTGAAATCACTTTTCAATTGGAAACAGATAACACCATGCTGTGCTCGTTTATTTACTATAAATTTCCCTTTCATTTAAAACCTCAGCCCCCAAAAAATATGATAATGCTGCTAAATTTCAAGCAAAATCGAAACCATGCCTGAGAACTGATTAAAGTTGATGTTTATTTTTTTATTCAGTATGCCAGGTGGCTGAGTGACTCCGCCCGTGTCCTTGGCCGAAGCTTTGGTTGGGACCCTGAAGTCTGCATGGATTGTATGACACTCAATGTCTCCTTAAATCAGTCAAGGATAAAAAGCACATGTTGTGCTGCTCTTGGATCATTTATTGAATTGGTAAGATTGCAATAATGTTACATGAATCTATCCAAACCAGCTCCAGCCATTGATATTTCAATTCATTTGATATCGATTTTTTTCCTCTGGCTTAAAGCTGCTTTCATCCTCGGTCTGGCGTTCAGCCTCACCGTGATTCAGCGTTTGGAGGAATAAAATGAAATGTAATTAAAAAACATTCCACATTGTCTTTTCTTCATGAAAACAACACAAGTTTTTTTCAGCTATATCCAAAATATGCTCCTTTTCAACGGCATAGTTTTTTGTACACTGCTTACAAACATTTCAATCAGTCTAATTCATAGTCCAGGAAGTGTTTAATGTATGGATGAGTAATAAAGAGGGAAATCGCCTGCAGGATCCAGTAAACAGAGGAGAGGCCATGAAATCATTTAAATGGTGACACATCACAGGTTACACTAAGTGATAACGTTTGGTTTTTTTACACTTTCAGTGGAAGAATACTGAATGCAGTTATTTCTTTGCCATAAATGATGTCTCGACTGAACATATTCATTTCCCAGGGCAATTATCTCACTGTGCAAATGTGATCTATGAATGTATCCAAGACAAACCTCAAGAAAAATGTGTTGGCTTTGACAACATACTGTAGTTACAATACATCTTTGTTTCCATGGCTCCCTCTTGTTTATCTTTCCACAGCTCTATCAGTATGGAATTTATTGCTTTCCATTCCAAATATTTAGAGACCCACTTCTGTTTCTTTAAAGGACCATAGCGGTGGTTCTGCACCATACACCACGTTTTACCACAGATCATGTTACTGCAAACATTTCATTCGAAACATAGTGTACTGTATTACATTTTTTTTTAAATTGTGCTGTTCTGTCTTTCCTGGTGCTCATTGAGTTGCATTGGTTTGAGAACAGTACAGAAATCTACTTAATCAGGTTTTTTACTTGCTTGAGATTGGTATTCCATTGCAAAGAACAACACCAGTTTGTCCCAGCCATATACTGCATACAGTACAGTACTCGTTCAAATCTTATTTTGACAAACTCATGTGCAGCGTCTGCCTTTTTGCCAAGTAAAATAACCTAGTGTTTTGATACACAACTACTTCCCCCACAACACACAAACATTTCAGTATGTAGTATGTGAAAAAACAACAGGTGGTGCAAAAAAATTGGCAACCTGACTGGAAAAAAGGAAATTTATTACATACTTTGGCTGCATCCACCGACACCCTTGTCAAAGTCCTGTTATTAAGCATGTTAGCCCACTCAGATTTAAGAAGCCTAATGTATCAATAATTGGCAAATATATATATTGCATATATGTAAATTTAAATAAAAGCAGATGTGTTCACTGTGATGGACGAGCTGTCTCAAGGAGGTTGGAAATCCCCGTAAGTTTTTGCTGGACACCATTCAGTTTCTGGGATGTAGAGAAAAAAAGAATAGAAGAACATTTTCCTGTTAAAATGGTGAGCAGTATTGGGATTTTCCATATTCAGTGAAATCTGGAGGAACACACAGATATCACACTGAGATTAAGACATCTCTTATACAATTTAGTACAGCGGAGAATCAATTTCAAATACAGATTAAAAGTTCAACGAGACCAAGAGATATGCATTCAGTTCATGAGAAAATATTTTTAAATGACGAAGCATAAGCCTTTATCGCAATAGGGAGGGAGATATTACAACTAATCTCATTAAGAGACTACCACACCTAAGACACTACGTAACTACGAGCTTCAATGCAGACTGGAAACCTGCAATAGTCTTGATTGTGACCAGGGGCTAAGGCTCTGGGCTACGCCCTGAAGCCTCGTGCCCTGCTGGAATAAAACTTTCAGAAAAAGGGGGGAAAAAAATTATAATAATACTTGATCTCAGTTGGCTCATGTATTTGTATCTTTAATTATTTGTCATGCAAATACAAAAAAAAAAAAATCTCTGACAGATCTGGTCTGGCCATGAACAGCAAAGAGGGAAGCAATGGCACATGATCGTGGAGACCTGCCTACCAACAAGTGATGGCTCCTTCAAAGGCTTTAGGCAGTATGTAGGGCACCTCCCATCACACTTAGATGTAACCTTTAAACAACAGCTTTCTCATTTCTCCTCTTCCACAGTTTCTGTAAATGATGTGTGTCAATATTAGGGAGTTGCTCTGTATGACTGAAAATGACAATATTCATGTGTTACTCACTTTGTTATGGCTACCAAGACTCCATTAGGTAACCGGAAACATAAGTGAAATGCAGTAATGGCGCTTCCAGTTATACCTCACCATGCATTAAGACCAAGGGCCATTCCTTTTGTGAGGTGTGACTCAGATATACGTGTGCTGCTCTGAGTCATGAAACTGAGTTTTAGTTTTTACAGAAACGTTGAGACACATTTTTTCCATTACAAGCCATCTGCTTAACAATATTCAACATATAATAGGATTCAGTTATTACACCAATGTTACTCCAATGCCTTTTCTGATTAAAAGAAATTCATTTAATCAATTCTGCCAAACAAAAAGTTACAGTTAACCATGGCTCCTGGCAGTAAAATCCCAAGAGGAATGTCCTGATACCCAACCACCCTTGACGACATGATTTATATTGTGAGCTGACGTAACGGGTGTGATTGTTTAAGTTGTGTTCCTGCAGCGACTCTCCCACACTCTTCTGCAGCTGTTAGTGACATGGAGCCATACACCCACATGCCACCTGGTGAGAGACAGGAGAAAAAAGAAACAGAGAGCAGCACAAACAAATGGCTGCTTGTGAGAGAGCAGTATATTAATGAACACTTTCCTAATAAGAGACATTTTAGACACTAAATTAATATGTTTTGGGAGTGATGGTAATTTTATGATGCCATCGAAGCCTTGTACAAAGCTCCAGTTACATTTTTGCAGGACTGACTGGTTTCTTGGCCTGATGTCAGGGGATGTACTTTCCACTGTAATAGTTGGCCTTAGTGTAAATCATTTAGCAGTAGATCTTAAGAGGCCAACCTAGATTTATTCAATGATATAAATGTGGCGTATTTGCTAAGAATTGAAATGGAAAATTTGCAAGAAGCCACATTTTAAGAATTATATTCGGATTGAAGCATAAATACAAATTCTGAGAGCATAGATCTTTTGGTACTTTATTGCTAGCAATTAAGATAGGCAGACATAAAGGCATTTGTTTTGGTTGTCTGATACTGATATGTACAGTCAGCTTCATGACGTAGAGGGGTTGTTTTGCTGAGATTTGCAGAAGATACTTGGCAGCTGAGGACAATGTGTATGTTGAATATACCCACTGTTTGATTTGATTCATAAATATTTCTGGAAGCTTTAGAGGTGTACAAATGTTGCCTTGTCAAAACAAGTCATGTAAAAACTCAAGTAAATTCATTGAATTACATTCTACCACTGAATATTAGTATGTTTAATGGTAGACATAATTTGTATGACATCAAAAGAGACAGAGAATGAAAAATGAAAAACATAACACAAATCCCCATAAAATCAGCATTGGAAACGGCAACATTTTGTTCAAGTGTCTGCCAGGCACCAGTATAAGATATAACCACAAGCTAGATAAATGTCTTTTCTTCCCATGTTTTGAGCCACTCAGCTGTGAAGAATCATTTTAACCTCCTGGGTTTTTTCAACAGCTGCGTTGTGGTTTGTGTATTTCCCTGTCAAAGCCAGCAGATGGATGAAATGTCCAAGCACCCAACCTCAGTTCTACCATGCCCCTGGCCAGCATTCAGTCATTGTACACAGAACGGTCAGAGAAGCCAGGCGGAGGCCACAGTGAATGGAGCATTGTTTAATCAAGATGTGATAACAGAGAATATACATTACAAAGCACTCAAATATGATTCTCCCTTCTCTGATATGGAGAGAATAAGTGCATGACACACCAGTCAAGTGGCGTCACAGCTGCTCTGTTCACGTATGTACCCATCCAGCACAGTTGCTTTCTCATCCCACCCAGACGTTTGAAAGCCCCACTCCCTCAGTTCATTGTGTCATCACAGCCTTATTACCAGGAGCAAACAGAGTGTATTATCCCCACGTCATCTCCAGAAATGTTTCCAAGTCTAATCACGTGTTGTTCTGGTGCAGATAATGAGAAACAAATGTCTGGGAGCGCCTAATGTGAGTGTGGTTAACATGGGATAACCAGTGCTTGTTCAGCTTTGACCTCTTCCTGTCTAGCCTAATGAGGGCGTTTACATAAGACACTCCCAAAGGTCCCCAAAGTCACCATCCTCGCAGCATGCCGCCAATGTACAGGACATGAAGAGCTGCTACATCTTAAAAGGAGTTGCACCTAGAGCAAGCCAGCTGTGGCTGTGCTCATGGCCCTGAGACTTGGCTCTGATACTGCAGAACTGTGAAGGATTCTTTGGGTGGGACTCCAAATCCTCTCAGCCTCAAGACATTAAATATACAGTGCTGTACATCTAAACAGACCAGTACATTATGTACTCCCAAATGTGCACATATGCAGCTTATACAGTATTATGAAATCTGCATTAATGGCCACACAGAGGAACAGATTTACCAGTTTAGAGACATTGCCAGTAACAGAAAATGGGATTTGTGCAGATAAGCTCCACTTCTGCTTGTTTTGTGACCAGATGCAGGTAAACTAGAAATGAACCCCTTGCTGTCTCATTTTAGAGTCTCAGCGGGGTGTTAGAGAAATAACGTCACAAAAAGTATTCACCTCGATGCAGAAAATCGTAAAATCGCGAAATCGCAAAAGAAGGAATTCAAATCTGTTTTCCATCGGACATTTGAGTTTCATAAGTCAGTGTTTATCGGCCAGTTCTCCTGCTGGAAAATTCATCAGAAATGAAGTCGTCCAGTCAACAAAATGACTTCCATTACATGACTCAAGGAAAACATATCATAGCCAAACATCTTTAACTTGGCTCCTGATGTGCTGGACATGCAGATGGAAGAGCTGTGCCTCCAAAAGTCTATCTATCTATCTATCTATCTATCTATCTATCTATCTATCTATCTATCTCCCTTGTATCTTTCCTTGGTAATTACATAAATAATGAGACATTTTGTCGCCCATGCTTTGTCTGCAGAGAGCACTGGAAATATTTTATGCTCATCTAAAATCCCACAATATGTACAGGCCATACAGGTTCTCCAAACCCAAACTGTAGTTCTCAAGCTCCTTCAAATGCAATTATGTTGCTTGTACCCACATAGTTACGGTTTCATAATGTGGCTTAGATATCAGCTGATGGATTGGCAACCCATGTTACACAAAGACATTTACCAGATTGTTCTGTTCTCCATAATGACGGCTGACTTTCTTTGCGTATTTTTTCGCTTCAATGCAGCAAACTGCTGCAGTTAAGGACAATGTATTGGCTCTGATACCCGCAGAGCACCCCATAGACGGTGTCACTGTGCAGTAGGTGAATGCAGCTCTGGTTTAAACTCCCAGTACGTGTCAGCAATATCCGTGCCCTCACACTGGGTTCATGTATGTTTATAATTCCACCCTGTTTACTGGGCCTTTGGCCCTCTTATGTAACAGTTCCTCAGATCTTCAGAGGATTGGAGGATCCATGGCAGGGGCAGAGAGGATATGCCCAGGGCAAGCTGGGACTTTAGAGTATACAACAGAGGCCCAGTATGTTGTCTGTTGTCATCTCCGTGGGGTTTGAAGGATTGGCAGACGGGGCAGCGGAGAGCAAGAGAGAGACAGATGAGGAAGAGGACAGTTTTGGTTATCCCAGCTGTAATAACTCCAGTGATGGAGAGGTCCAGAGCAGCATCTGCAGCCTGCTGCTCCACTCCCAGCCTTGCCATTTCTCAACGACGGTCCAGACGGCTGAGAAAACGTTTAGGGGAGACCACACAGAGCCCCTCTGCTCATGGCTGGTCCCAAACCCTTGTCTTCCCTCCCAGGAGATTCACTCTGCTGTATTTGCTCTGCTACAGCTTCAGAAGAGACTGAGACAAAAAGGCTCACACAATTCACAGTAAGTGTGGAATTGTTTAACTGTGCGGAGGGTGCAAGTATTAGCCGACTTGATCCCTTACCTACTTAGTAACAGGTGTTTACATCACAAGTTTAAACACGTTCAAACAGGAAGAGAGACACAGGAGAAATATAGCCTTGAATGTATGAATGGAATAAATGACATGGGGGGAGAAAGGGAATGGGAGAATGTGGGGAAGCTAAAACAAAGAGAGAAAAGGGAGGATAAAACACAGCGTGATTTATAGGCAGACCTTATGTGTATATTATCTTTATGACCCTTTACATTCAATTGGCCTTGCATCGAACATACATATAAGCCAACAAGGCTGCAAAGTAAGGACACGTCACTTCTACCGCCCAGGATATTAACTTGTGTGGGTTTAAGAGAGAAGTGTTCAGGCCTGTTAAAGAGTTCAGAGTTAACCACAGCAACCACATTATACAAAAGAAACGATAATCTTTATTTGTTTAATTTAATCCTAATAAGATATTACATAAAGAGCCATAATGAAATTGAGCATAATACGGGAATAAATCCCATTTAATAGGGTGAAAATATACTAAGGCTGCAAGTCATGAAATGATGTATGTGATCCACTCGCCAGCCTGTATTGAGAATAAATCTGATGAAATTCTTTAATGTTGCATACATATTGTTATTTTAACTGAATAGTATTTCCCACAGGACTCATTACTGCTCATACACATACAACTCAGGATAATTATCTGCAGACAAAATGTCTGGGAGTTTTGTCTCTGCTCCGTGTCTTTCATTCTCTCAAAGGAGAGGAGGGCGTCTTTCTCAAATAATGTGGCAAACGGGAGCCAGTATAGAGATGGGAGCATGGTGATGGGCTGAGGGGAGGGGGAGTGGTCTCAACCATGCAAGGCTACAATAAAAGGCACTTGTCTGCACTTCTGAGGAGCCCAAATTTTCCAGTAGCACCACAGGCGGCTGCTGCACAAAGACAGACAGAAAAAGGGACAGCTAGATGACTAAAAACTAGGAGACAAGAATTATCATTTGGGCTCTCTTAAAATATTCACACTATAGATACCTAAGAGAAATTTTGTTTCTTTTTGAAGTTTTATATTTACATTTTCATTGAAGAGGGTAAAGAGAGAAAAAAAAGGGAAAATGACAAGTCTGCTGTGCATCACAATAATCTGCTTGACCCTGGCTGGCAGTGCGTACAGTCAGGGGACAAACCCTCCATCCCATCTGACAGGTAAGCTTAAATTTCTGTAAAAAGAGAAAAAAAAAAAAAAAAAATATATATATATATATATATATATATATATATATATATATATATATACATATATATATATATATATGTATATATATCATCCACATTTTTATATTTCAAATGTTGTGTGTTTGATGCTATCTTTTGTGAATGCATAGGTGTGTGTGCAGAGGTGAGTTTGTGCATTTAAAAAAAGAAAAAGAAAAGGAGAACAGGGGGATGGAGCTGTGTCAGAGACCTAAGTGAAGTGGTACCACAGCACAGGCTTGTGTAACATCAGGGTCATTGTAGCAGTAGGTATCAGAGTCGTCTCTGGGGTAACACACACAGCCACAGTGTGACTCACCATTGACTCGCTGCATACAGACCACCACAGCACTGACCGGCTGGTGAATAAATCACCCTGTCACTCACTGGGGCTCTCTGCCGGCACTACTGAATGAGGACCACACCACTGATACTACTGGTCATACTCTTGAAATGGTAGCCACAGGGGCCTTAGTGGCTGAAACTAGGCTAGTAGAGCTTGTGCCCTTTTTGGGTGTAAATCCTTTCAAGGCTGCAAAAATTGTCAACAGTTTCCCCAGGTAAATTGCTTGATTTGTTCTGTCATTTTATTCTATTACAGGCAGAACATTGAAACCTATAAGAAGTCTTATCAGAGAGCACCTGCTCTCCATCATGGGGCTGTCATAATTCAAATTCACGCAGGCCTACAGGATGAGACACTGAGGTGGTTGCCACAACTGCGAGCTATGAAATTCTAGAACAGATCCACTGCCGTGGTGGAATAAAACTGGGTCGCTGGAAGCCTTCATGTTATATGTACTGAGTGATATTTAATGTGCTTCCAGAAGCCCTGCGAGCTGACTCAGTAGATGTCAATTTAGGGTTGTCTCAGCTTTCCCTCCTCCAAGACGAGAGGAAACGGCTCGTCTGTGGGGAGAACAGTTTCACACTGAGAGGAGATTATGCTTTTTTTTCTTTATCCAAACATCAAAATCACTCCCATTTGCCGGTGATGTCACAGGTGTGTGTGTGTGTGTGTGTGTGTGTGTGTGTGTGTGTGTGTGTGTAGTGCATACATGTTTATACTGTGCATGACCTCACTGTCTACATCATGCAAAAGCTTTTGGCTCAGCTCAAGCCCAACTCAGTCAATGTAACTTTTACTGGCCATATGAGCAGTGGGTTCTCTGTCTGTTCACTGGGCGTTGCCTGTCCTTATACCTCCTGACTCACTCTGACACTGGGGGCTTTTGGAAACCGACCACGGCAACGGGCAGTCTGACAGGAGCGAAGTTAAGATTAATGACCCACGGCCGAACGTATAGACCCCCACGCTGAACTACATCCAAATGACTCTGTCTTTCCCTAGAGGGTAATGGCCTGTTAAGTCCAATGCTTACTGTGGTCATTGGTTGCTGAGGCCTGGCCCCGTTGCTAGGGCTGGGTGGGAAAAGGGGCTTGGCTGGAAATCGGCTGAGGCTGGGGGCTGAGTAGAAAATGCATTCAGCCTTGGGGATGACGAGACGCTGATGGAGTCACAATTAATCTTTCTGCATATGTGCTGGTTGAATTTGAGTGAAATCTAACAAGGCGACAGGCTACTGTACACTTGTGCTGGCCATTGCAGATGTGCAACCCCATGTGAGCGATCTACACCCAAACTTTGTGCATGAGCTTGTTCTCTCTGCGAGAGACAGCAGGAAAGAGTTGATTGGAATCAGTGTGTAGGAGTTGGCCTGCTGGGTTTGTCCCAGCTGTGCTTGTTAATCCTTTCTCCACACTGGCCAGCAGCAGAGGAAAAGCAAAGCTGCAGGATGTAAGGCAACACATCAGAAGGTGTGGCACTTTTGTGCACGAGCTGATGCACATGTGACTACTCCCTGCTTTTCAGCCCTGTCATAGAAATTTCAGCAAAGTATGGATTTTGGTTCGTTAAAAAAATTAAAGCGCAAATTATTCTTAGGGGTTTTAAAGGCATAATTAAGCTATAAGTAATAATTGTATTAAATATATAGGTCACTGATTAGATTTGGACCAACGTAATGCTTTTAACTTTTGTGCTACAGAGAAGCAGATGGTTCCAATCACATACTAATACAACCTTTTTATAGAGTGAGAGAGAATTGTGCTGTGTCATAAAAATGGCAGTATGTCTTGGCTGCAGCTGTGGAGGGTTTTTATTGTCATGCACGTGTTCATTTACTTTTTTTTACTGTGTTTTCATTCCCAGCCTCACTCCTCACTGATATTACAGATAGAACCCATTCCGAATTCTGTGACGACCCATTTTCATGTTAAATGTGACAGTTGGGCCTCACCTTTGACCCCGGATAGTCTTATACAAATAGGATGTTGTTTGAGGTGTGACAAAGAAAGGAAAAGCTTTCTTCTCTTCCTGAATGGCTAAGTACACACCACAGGCT
The DNA here is from genome assembly GCF_022379125.1 of Scophthalmus maximus. Taxonomy (NCBI): domain Eukaryota; kingdom Metazoa; phylum Chordata; class Actinopteri; order Pleuronectiformes; family Scophthalmidae; genus Scophthalmus; species Scophthalmus maximus. The sequence continues at coordinate 14,447,853 of NC_061533.1, read as the reverse complement.
GTTGCTTTATGAGTGTAGTGTGCCCTAAAATGGTTGGGGCTACATTCTCCTGTGGGACGTGTTTCTGTATGGTAACTGCAGGAGTAGGAAAGAGCATGCAACTACTTTCAAATATAGTTTTTTTTTTTAATCAAGCATTCATTTAGTGATAAATAAGATATAAGGTTGGTATATCTACAGTCATTAATTCCAACCCCTTTCCAAGTAGTCTGTTGGCACACAATCTTTTAATCAAGCCCCTCATATATTTCAGGATTATAAAACCACAGCGGTGTCTGTGTCTGGACTGAACAATGTTTCTATAAAACAGAACAATGAACCCCATTTATTCAATCTACTCTATTCGTCTGAGTAAGGTTAGACATGTGGAAAATCTTGAGAATAGATGTTGGTAGGCATCACATCTGGTGAGCTGGTGTAGACGTCACCGTCACCTTCGCCAAGGCTTTTGATTAGTAGCACTTTAGTCATTCTGGATCCTTCAGGTTTCACTTGCACCTAAAGCAAACTGCTACCCATGCAGAGAATTTATAAGGCATAGCGAAGCCGTGAGTCACTCTTCACTGTCTGGACAGCCAAAGAGGAGTCTTGCCCAGACTTTTCCTAAAATCCGGGCTGCTTTCGAAGACATTGGTAATTAGCAGCGGCAAGGCAGTGTTTCCATGCTTGTTTAATGCCTGGCATCTTGCCGAGCAGTCGGAAAAGGCGTGTGAGGCTTTCTGGGTGTGGCGACTGTGTAAGAGAAGTAATCTCTGGCATGTGCAGCCCTATGAAAGAAATTTGAGAAAAAAAAGAAGGATAAAGCACCAAAAGATGGGACTGAAAGGTATAGTAGGTGTATCTGCCAAAATACTAATGTTCATGTGTCTTCTGTGTGGTTGGTTAGAAGGGTTAGAATTATTGCAGTGTCACTTCTTCATAAATATATATATATATATATATATATATATGTGTGTGTGTGTTTGTGTGTGTGTGTGTGTGTGTGTGATGTGGGCAGGCTATGGGCTGATCAGAACTGAGGCAGTGAGCCAATCGCTCCTATTATTTCCCGGATTGCCCATGTGGGAAACATTTACCACATTGAAGGGCCAGTAACACAGTATTCCAGTCATGGCGTTGCCATGCCTGGTGTAGCTGAGGCGCCGCCACACAAATGCTGGCATCCTCAGTCAGAAAGCAGAGACAGATTGGTCTAGACACAGATCATACATACTGAGTAGAGGGGAGAAGAATAAATCAGAAACCTCACTTTTTAAAAAAAAAGAATCATGGACATAGCAACAGACACTTACGGAGACAGTGCTTAAGTGAACCTGGATTGAGCCAAAACCTGCCTGGTTGCATGAGGTTAATATATTATGTCTTCAGACGACAAAAAAAAAAAAGAAAAAAAGCCAAAGCTGTAGAACAGGATACACTCAGTTATGTAATTACCGTATCCTATGTATTGCAGAGTTTGACTCCACTTGAAAGGTTGATTGTTCAAGGGTGGACCTGTGGTGGTAGGGGGTCAGGGGTCCTGTATATCCATCCATCTGGTGCTTGTTATTTACTAGCACAGGCCTCCCCCTTGCTGGTCGGGGTCTTCTTAACTAAGCAAGCCCTGGGAGGTCCAAAAACGGACGTGGGAACCTGTGGTGAGCCACAAATGGCCTGCCATGTTCAGTTGAAGGGTGGCCTAGTTTGGACGGGGAGGATAGAATGGGAGTATACAGAGGAAATAAGCAAAAGAAAATAAATAATGATTCTGCATATCATTAACTACACTGATCAGCCACTGATGCACTGATGACATACTTTACACAAATCAGATGGAGCAAATGAAAGACAAGAACAATAAGCACCTTGAGGGATTAATGCAGAAAACCAACTGTTTCCAAGTGCCAGGACTGACAAAGGCAGGAAGGAGATAACTGGCTCCAGGGGCTGAAGATTGGCTGGCGTCCAATACTGTATCTAATAACTGTGTCAGAGGACACGTTTGACGTGATGTGTGGGCATGTGCACAGTGCAACAATAAATGCAGTGTACATATGCTAAAACATGCTGTGAACAATTTTGAACAAAAAAGGAAGACCACTAAAGAAGGAATATTTAGGATAAGTGGTGTTCAGACTTTTTTTTTTGGTGTCTTCTCAAAAACATGTGACATCTGTTCTGTGCAAAGCACAAAAGCGAAGCGAAGGTCTTTGGATGCAATCTTCAGAATCAGTGTCAATCAAATACTTGTGCTAATTTATTAAAACTTAACGTAATGATTTTCAATTGTCATAGGTCCAATCGCAACCAAACCACAGTAAGGTTATATAATGTTTCTCTTCTTTCCAGTCAAGGTTATTGCTGACCTAGGAGCCAACGTCACCCTGCCCTGCAGGCTTATGAACAAAGGCACCCCGTCCTTTGGCCACATTGGTATTCGAGTCAAATGGTCCAAGGTGGAAGATGATGAGGCGCTGAATGAGGATGTGCTCCTTTCAATGGGTTTCCACAAGAACAGCTATGGAAGCTTTGAGGGTCGTGTCTTTTTGGAGGAGCAGGACAGCGAAGATGCCTCCATAACAATAACTGATGTCTCCATGGACGACATGGGAACGTACCGCTGTGAGATCATCAACGGGATGGTAGACAATGTGCAAGAAGTTGTCTTGGAGGTCCTAGGTGATCTCACTGATGGTAAATCCATGTTTGTTCTTTTTTTTTGTCTCAGGTGCGGGCCTCATCTCATCTCATATAATCAGTATCAATTCCAATTCCAATTGGGAAGACAGCAGTGTATATTCAGTGTTCACTTGTACGTGTCAAAAATGCATAATTCAAGATGAAACATCTCTCTCAAGAGTGTTTTTGTTTCAAGTTATTGAAAACATCCACATTTCCTTTTCTTGTGGAAAGAGCCAAACAAATGCTCAGACAGCTTGTGCTGATTTATACAGACCTCCGTAATGATTCTGTCATGATTACATTTGAACACTGTTCAACGTCGGTAAACAGAAACACATTTTGCATCTTTTCCAGCCGATGTCCTCAGACATCCGACTTACTCATCAGATTTTGTGATTATTAGAACCTCTTCCTGTGGCACACAGAGAGGAACTGCTTTCCATGCAAGCATAATTATTTAAACAACAGCATATTACTAAAAAATCTTGAATGGTGACACATTCATTATTTATTGTGCTTCATAGCTCTGTGGTTCCCAAACAGCGGCTCCCACCCACATTTTGTTGATAGTCTATGTGAAAAATCATTCTTGGTGGAGTCATGGAACCAATAATATTAACCTTTTGCTTCTTTGATATGGCTGTTATAATCTGCTTTTGGTTAAAAACAAGTTGATCATTTAATGATAGACCTTGGTATAGAGAGGGCACCAGGGTGAGTAAACTAGAAAGATTTCTGCCCAGAAGTCTGCAACATCGTGTGTATGTTTTTATCTTTAATGCAGCAGAACTTAAAACGTACTTTTAATGAGATGATTTTTTTTCTTCTTCTGTGCAGAGGGGTAGTCAAGCACAAAATTAGTTAGTTATCAAAATCTGGCCTCATTTTGCAAGCTGCTGAACCTGAGAGACTACACAAAATTAAACATATCAAATGTCAGCTAAGTTAGCTTCCCTGGAGACACTGCAGTGGACTGCAAGAGCACACACACACACACACACACACACACACACACACACTTTCTTTTCTATTTGCCTGAACTGCTGCAAAGCGGTCAGAAATCTAACCAAAGATTGATGAGGCAATGCTAAAATTTTGCACAAGTTCCACGCTACGATATGAATTGAATCTTGTCTGTGACTCTCAGGTGTTGTGTTCCCATACCACCCACCTATGGGCCGCTACAAAATGACGTTCGACAAAGCCGTGCAGATCTGTCTGGACCAGGATGCTGTGATCGCCTCCCCTGAGCAGCTGTTTCACGCCTTGAAGGGAGGCCTGGACTGGTGCAATGCTGGTTGGCTGAGTGACGCCACAGTGCAGTATCCAATCAACATACCCAGGGAACCTTGCGGTGGCTCCAACAATGGGCCTGGTCTCAGAACCTATGGCCATCAAGACAGAAAGATTAAAAATTATGATGTGTTCTGCCACTCTTCCGCACTCAAGGGTGAGCTTTTTATTCGATTAACCACTGTTCATGCATTCTGACACACGTTGACTTTGCAATTGATGGTTTTGTTAAAGATGCATGTATGTAAGTTCTTCTCCTGACCATCTGGTTTGTTTCTCTGCCACCAGGACGATTCTATTGGCTGGTCCAGCCCGACAGGCTGACCTTTGATGAGGCCATGCAGGCATGCTTGAATGACGGTGCAGAGATCGCCAAGGTGGGCCACATGTATGCCGCCTGGAAGCTCGAGGCCTACGATCGATGTGATGCTGGCTGGTTAGCTGACGGAAGTGTCCGCTATCCCATCTCCAGGCCCCGCAAGAACTGCAGCCCCACAGAGGCTGCGGTGCGGCTGATTGGATTCCCAGACAAGATGCAGAAGTCTTACGGGGTCTATTGCTACAAGGCTGAGCAGTGAGATGGTAGTTAGGGGTAGGGAAGCCATAACCACCAAAGAGCAGCAACAACCACAACAAATAAAATCAACAACAAAGCAGATGAGCTTTGGATTTTAATTAGCATGAACTCAATACATTTCTGACGCTGTGATAACCTGTTTTAATCTCTATAGAAAAACAACACTGTAGATCTGAAATCTACATGCAATGAATGACAAAAATATCTTAAAGCCATTCAGTTTTGTCTTTTTATACAGAAACTCGGGATTCATTGATTCTACACATGATTTTAGGTAAAGGGCAACAGTGCTAATAAATGAGTGGCGTTACAGAGACAAGAACTTAATGGTCGTGAAACAACATCTACGTTTGGTTTGTCCTCCACAGAATAATTAGATGTGTGAAGTTCAAGATTTAGAGCATTTGGTACTCACGTGCCGACGGGATTTTTGGCTTTAAAAATGTGTCTAAAGAACAAAACCATGTGCTCTTTTATTTTATCAAGCATCACATCAGTGACAGATCTTACGGCCATGAACATATTTAGCTACCACTGTTGAGCGATGGATGGTCAGTAATCAACTGAATCCCTCTGTTTCATCAGATTTGCAGATTCGCTCTTTTTCACCTGTTAAACTGCAGAAGGGTTTTTCAGTGTGATGATCAAAATTGACTGTTTATCAACAGAATGAATGTAAATGTATTGGACTGTGACCTATTCTGCTTTGATTAATGGCTCCCATTTGATCAAAACACAATTACAATTTGAAAGACATTTTTACTATTGTAACCTTATAGAGTCTGTTTGTTCTAACAAAATGTTTTTCGTCATAACATTTTTTTACACGTTTATAATGTTCCTTTTAAAGAAAAATAAAGATTCCGTCTCACACAATGACGTTTTTTTGTGAGTAGTGTTTAGACAATTTTTAACTACCAGCACACACAACACAAAAGGATTTGTGACCAGGTTGAAAGCAGAATGAGCACAGATCTCCCCTTTACTACAATCTTTTCTGAAATATAGCCTGATTCTGATCGCTTACACACGTGCATATGGATCCAGAGTTCCAAAGAGTGTCCTATGAGCCTGTTTCCACAAATCAAGCTGGTAAATGTGAGCCACAACCAGAAGAAAGCAAACTAGTCCATCAGTTACACAGAAAAAATACATATAGTTTGTGTTTTGCTTTGAGCTACATTATCTTTTCACTGTTTCTAACCAATGGTACTTGCTACATGTTACATTAGTATGACGAAGCTAAACTTAAAACAAAAAAAAGTTTGTCACACTCGTGCATTTGTGCACACTTGTGCATGGAAAAAAGGTGAAGGTATTTTTGTATCTTATCACAATGTACCCTTTTCAACAAATCAATTTGAAATAAAAAAAAAAACATATGACAGAAAATACATTTTTGACTGCTCCTTTTTCCCAAAATGAACTTTTTTTTTTATTTCCACTGAAACCAAACCAGCATGTATTATGTGCTTGTTATGTGGTGATACTATAGGGTTTAGGCAGCGAATTAAAGCAGCATTATTTAAGATGCCAAATTAGGGGCCACGTATCTGGCATGAACCCATGGACTCAAGATTAGATCCTCCTCACATTTATTTGTTCTTTGGCATTTTTTTATTCAGTGCCAGGCTACCAGCCCACCACTAAGTTAGACAAAGGAACAGCAACACAGTCTTTAAGAGGCTTTTGGGAATGCACGGGAATGGGGTCAGATTTAGGTTCAACCAGCAGTGAAATGCCAGACCAATATAAAAATGTGTGTTCTGGGGAAATCCCCATTGACAGCAGCAGAAAGCAAAAGAAGAAAAAGCGAGCTTGTACAAAACCTTTCACATGTTTTTCAGCATGGAAGATGTTAACACAGTAAAGATGTTAAAACCAAATGAGCAAACTTTAATATTACATGCAGTAAATGCACAAAACATTTGCACACTGGTGAATTATAGTGAGCTTTTCTTTGTCGTTGAAGGTTTGTTAATTCCCGAAGCAGACAGTTGAATTGATCAGCAATTGTTGACTAATTCTGCAGGAGTAATTGTATTTGGTTTCCTTCAGTGGTTTCAAACAGTCAAATGTTGTGCTGACTTTCAGCAGGTCTGGTGACGTTACATCCCAAAAGCCTGTGCCCTCACAGGTAACCAGATTGAGTTACATGTGACAGGGAAATAGCGGGGTAATGAATGAATGACAGACACTCTGGATTGGACTTGACAGAGTCTAAGGATGCCTGTCAAACCGTAGAAATCAGGAAGAGGTAGGGTGCATTTACTCTCCAAAACCAACCTAGACAGCCTGTTACATACCAGAGAGACCTGGGCTGAGGGGTCCTAGGTTTCTCCACCGATCACCCATTAGACATCTGCATTTCATGTGGCGGCCAGATTGTAGGTTTTACTCTCCCTGGGGAGTCTCGGTCGGGCCTTTAATCACAAGTCAAGTCCTCTCTAATGACAGAGGGGGCAGTCACAGTGAAAACCACAGCAAGCTAAACTTGCACAAATCAAACAACCTGATGCCGTTACCTTGGTAATGGTGCTTTGTGCTATCAGGCAGTATCACTGTGAATTCCAAGGCATTGCTGTTTAAGACGGTCATCTGGGAATGGTGTTATACCCAAAAGGCTCCTGTTTTTACACAAAGGGAACTAATCTGCTTAGTTCATGCACCAACATGTAGGGGTAAGAAGAGCCACCTTCAGCCATGCTACTGACTCAAAAAACTAGTGCAGTTTACAGTACTTATATGCAGATCCACAGTTCTGCAGCATCAGCCATTTTAGTGTGTCATGCTCAAGTGTCACTTTGCCCTAGTTCTGTTCTATATTTCACACTGCTGCCTCCTATCTGCTCCCCCTGAATATACCGTCTGTCAACCACAAGGTCTGTGGAGCATGTCTAAAAGGTTTTTCACAAGTATTTGATGTATATGCAAGACATTGCATTACTTTGAAATGAGATATTGGTGTTTGAGAGGGTGTGTGTCAGATAAATAATGTTTAAATCTGCACTAAGTTGAGTGTCTTCATGGGCTGTGTGAGTGCTTTAAGGACATAAATAAAATAGCTATACCCCATCCCATTGTACTGAGCAGACAAAAACTTCCATGACTTAGTCTGATAGCACAACCTGCTGGTGAAACCACAGTACTGTCTACTCTATGCACAATTTACCTTAGTGTAAAAAGATCCAACATGTTCATTTGTCAATTTTCTTTGCCTTAATGGAAACTTTCCAAGCATGCAAAGAAAGCAATACTGAGTAGCATCGCATGAGTAGCACCGCAACATCTGGAGAAAACCTACACAAGCATAGGGAGAACATGCTCAAAACGCAAACAAATTCCCTACTCAGCATTTCTTTAAAAAAGTCCATATTAAATGTTCTTTATATATAATATCCATTTATTTATTTTTATTTCTTTGGTGATTTAAAGCAGGAAATAAACAGTTTGATTTTCTTTAAAAAAAATTCACAAAAATCCCAGACATTCACATTGTAAAATTAAAAAAAAAACTGTTATAAATATGATATTATGTGCACATTAAGGCTGAAACATAAAACACACACACGCAGAGACATTCGCAGGCAGACAAAACAACATTTCTCCATTAAAAAAAATGGCTGTTGACACATAACCATCCACATGTACAAATATTTAGTTAATGTTACAGAATACAATTATTGCAGCCGTTGGGGCCCTCCATATTCTTTGGTCCACTGTTGGCATTAAAGATGTAAAAAGATGAATAAATCAAATGTATTGTGAGCAAACTTATCATCTTCAATGCATCTCATTTAAACAGTCTGTGATTGTGGCTGGTGTCATGACATACAATAAAAAACATATGAAGAGCACTGCTGGGCCAGGTGGCAGCATCATATTTTACTTTTCAGTATAAACCAAGTAAGGAGGTCATGAGCAGCTTGAAAATAAATTATATGTATCTCTTCTCTGCCTAAACAGCCGTTACGTTCAAGTCTTTTTGAGTGTTTCACAAAATACATTCTCTCAATGGCTGATTTCAATTGACCACAAAAACAGAAAAATGAAATGTGCAGACGAAGAAAAAAAAATGATCAAGAAAACTATGAGCTATAGCGGAGCAGGAACAGATGAGAGCAATCACTTTGTTGAGTGATTATGAACAGCATTACAATTATTGTAAACATGCAGTATGGCAACTGATTGTAAAGTTATGCACTGAACATATGTGAGCAGAAAATACAGGTTACTTGAGCCACACTTCCCTTCTTCCCCATGACAGACATTGATTTTCATCAGTGGCAAAAATCTTTGTCAATATGGTACTTAAAGACAGATCCTGTATAATAAATTGCAAGGAATCTAAGGAAATATAGATACTTTTTTTTTTGTTTCTTTCTTTTTTATTCTCTCTATAGAAATCTAGCAATAAACACCCAGTGAAGGTTGGGAATGAAAGGTGGATATTTGATACTTTTAAAGCTGCCACCACAAAGAAAGAATAAAGGCTTATAGTTCATGCGATATAACAATCCACTCAAAGTCCTTTGCATTAATGATGCCGAGGCCTCACTTGTTTCTTCTGAGAGGCCAAACATGGATCTTTTGTATAGTTAAAGGTCGAGTGCAGCTTAAAAACACCACAACAACACTATCGACTCCTTTACATAACATAAGCGCTATAATTTCATAAAAAGCTTTCTTTTTTCTCCAATGAATAAGGGACACTTATGGTGAATGTATTATTTGATAGGAAAAAAACACACAGTCCACAGTTTTAAAAAAGTATGATGAGAATACTTTTTGCGTCTCCAGTAGCCAGCTGAAAGTGTTTTATCCACATTGGCATTGTTATGCAACAGTGCCCCTTGATAAGAAAGTCGTCTGTCAACATCTCTTTAAAAAAGGCACTTCATGAGATTCCATCGTCTTCCAAAATGCAAGAAAACAGCAGATTATCCTCTTGGTTTCTTTGATGAGTTTTCTCTTTCTTCTCCTTTCCTTTGAGAATCCTTTTCCTCGTTTTCACACAGGCGTCAGCCATGCGTTCTTGTCTCGGGCAAGCTGTGCCATGCTGCATGGCAATCACTGTCTCTTCCTCTTGTGTTCCGTCCTGTCCCTCCGTCCCCGGTAGCGCTGGTGGTGAAAGGTGTGGGCCTCGCCCGGCCATCTGTTGAAGTTGTTTATGCTGTAGAGACTACGGTGTTGATGTCTTCTGTTAAAGGTCCTCTGATAGCTTGAGGCTGTCGGTAGTGAAAAATGACCTATTAACTCAATGGCAGTGTGGGTCAAAACCCTACACAGGACAGGACACCCAGAACAATGTATATCTATTGAGAGCAATAAATGTCCTACTTACGGTTCATACAGGAGATTTTAGGGATGTCCCAATGTCCATCCCCACGACAACGGATGGTTGGGACGTGCCTCTGTATAAAGCCTGTTCGGCACTGGTACCTCACGAGCGTGTTGATCTCATACCTCTCCCGTTTTTTACCAAAGGTTCGTGCGTTCTCCACCAGAGGGGGCTGGTTACAGGCCACTGATGAACAGAAGTGACCACAACATTAGAGTGAGGAACAAAAGACTCCATCTGCTCTGTGAAATAATTTGTGCAATGCATGCATTCAGTAAAGTACGTGATGACTTGTCCGCTACCTGTGCCCTTCTTGCAGGTGAAGGTGAGGTGGTAGTTGCAAGGGACATCGTTCCACTGGCCGTCCTCATGCCAGATCATCACTACGCAGTCCTCGCCAGACGCGAAGAAGCTGTCAGGCTGGTTGGGCCTCCAGTTTTCATATTGCTGAAATAAAAGCAGAGTATGGTAAATGGACCGTGTTCACAGCTCTTTTCCAGTCTTGTCGACCGCCCAGTTGCTTTACAGCCAGACACATATTCATGCAACACTTCTATATGCAGCGCTTTTTCTATCACACACGGAGGACCCGAGGATTGAACCACCAACCTCCTCGATCCTTTCTACCCCCTGAGCCACAGAGAGGGGTAAGACATGACACAATTCTACTCACAACATAGATATTTATTTCATTATTAATCTTTCCTCATGACTCCTCTTCTGTAGGAGTGGTAATTAACTATCATGTAGATATCTTGCTAATGATGTGAAAATAGAGCTCCTGTGCTATTTTGGCAGCACTTTCCCATCACTGTGATTTTGATTAATGTCCACAAGAGGGAGTAACTGTGTCTTTCTATGAGCCAGAATATACTCAGCATCTGTGACATCATCGCATTTCAGCTCTGAGGGACCTTAGCAGGCTCTGTACGCTCAACAAAACACACACAGACAAACGGAGTAATTAAAAAGGCATATAAACTGTGTCAGTGTCGCGGCCAGCTACATCACTGTGCTGCAAATCTCACAGTGAGCCGCAATATGTCATACATAATATATAATATTGTGTAGGAATCTTCTGAAACGTTGCAGAGACCAATGTCACGCACTGATGTGACTTTACATACTTGGCATGATCGGTCCATGTTACACGTGTGTTTAGAAATAAAGGTCTTTGTGGTAATAGACAAACATGTTTGTTGTGTCATTTCATACGCACAGTCTGCATACCTGGCATTGCAGGTGGAATTCTGCAGGCCAAAAAACCGCCCCGACACAGATGCACATTTACACACTTGTACAGTATACACACAGCTGTAGTGCTGGAGTTGATGCTCCCTGCTGTCTTTCAGCGCAATTTTAGGTTCAAACATTTGCTTCAAAGCTGTGACTCCTCCAATCATACCCTGGGGCTCTGCTACCCTGTCATTATGGTTAACAAACACACACACACCAACTTCCTGCTCTGCTCACTTCAAGTTAACAAATAGGTGACCCATCAACTCCACAGCAGGCCTTCATCCTCATCAAAATAATCAAACAAACTTTCATCACACACACACACACACACACACACACACACACACACACACACACACACACACACACACACACGCACACACACGTTGGTGTTTCGGTGCCCTGTTTCTGTTAATTACCAATTAGTGGGGCACAATTACAAAACTAAAGTAAAATTATGGGCTATAGGAACTTCAGAATAAATTCCTACACAGTGAATACTTCGCACAAAGAAGTCTTATTTACTATACTTAAATCCACAGGAGGTGATCACCCACCCAGACCCCCCGGGCTGCTTCTACCCAGTTTGTTTCTCTTTCTCTAGCTCAGCGCAGGTGCTGTCCATCTGTGTCTTCCTGTCTGGAGGCCCTTCCCCCGGGTGACTGGCTGCTGGCTGGGCCTCCTGATGTGTGTAGGGTCAAAGGGGGTCCATACCTGTCTACGCCTGCCAAGCTCCCCTTTACGCAACGTTGATCACACCCTCATCACCCCTCAATCTCTCAGCTGAGCAAGGATCTCCATAGGCAGTCAGGGCTTATCTTTTAACCCCCCAGGCTCTGTCTATGCTTCCCCTATCTCTGGTCCTGGAAGATCATCTTTGAAGTGAGGACATCAGTCTGTACAACATGGATGCACATAGTAATTAACCTGTGTTGCGAGGGGGTCTTCAGCAGCTATAACCTCTATAGCAATCACACCCTTGTGTGCTGTTTTACAAACACTGCATTTAACAGTGTGCTTTTTCCTCCCAGGCATGCAGTACTGTTTCACTTAGATTGGCATCTTCTTTGCATTGTTGCAGGTGCTTGTTTTATTGTGCTGGACTCACAGTGTCTGAAATGGCTCAATGGTGCCTTACAGCATGCTATATATCAGATTTATTGCCATTTATTGCAGTTACCCACCAGTGTGTATGAGGCAGAGGAGAGTACGTCATGAGAAAGTCACCACAGCCCTCGAAAAAAAAAACAAGTCTCCCTAGAAGCCGGTATCTGTCATCGGCATCACTTCCAAATATTTACATTGTCTCTGTGCCATGTTTGTTGAGACAAAAATATGTGAGAAAGCAACCTATCTTACCATAGGCCTGCCGTCAGTCCAGCGGAAGTCGCTGTCAAACATCTTATCATTCAGGCCGATCCACTGGTAGTCCTGTCCAAGACCTGCCATACAGGGTGGAGTGAGACACAGCAGATTACATTTCTCTGTTGCCATATGTCATTTTAAGGAGGAAACGAGGGCATTTCCTATGCATAAATCATTGTCCTGTGTTTAATGTTTACTGAAAAACTATAATTGTGTATTTGATATCATTTTCGAAAAAAAAATTGCTATTTCAATGTTACATACGTTTCATAAAGTAGGGATTGGTGATGTTCCTGTGCTTTTGAGCAACTGCCTACAAATGCGATCTTTAACTTACGGTTGACAAACTGTTGCTCCTCGTGGGAGAGGATGCTGGTGAGATGAGCCCCCTGCATGCGACACTCTCTCTCTGCTGTGTCCCAGTTTCTTCTTTGGGCGAAGTACTTGTAGCAGTGGCCCTGAAATTTATGCCAGCCATAGTCACATATTTCTGTATCTGATGGAAGAGAAAGCAAGAGACAATGAGGCATACAGATTTGCGACAGATCAACAGACAAGAAATTCATTAACAGGAAGATAAACATGAAGTTACCACCATTATTGTACATATTTACCTCACTACCTTAACGAATATCTAATCTACTGCATCCAACACCTGAGTATACCGACCCTTCAGGTCTACTGTTATCTACTGTCTCTAATCAAGATGAAATATAAACAATGTGAAGGATCAGTTCCTACAGCCTCTTACACCAGAACTATATGAAAGTGGAAGCAAAACTAAAACAACACATACTAAAAGCCAATTAAAACTCAAAGGTGTGATTATTATGCTAAAGTTCTCAATTATGATTCCAAATAACTGGCAGATTCATGGGTAAATGAATGGACCTGGAGTCATTCATTTTTAAACAGGTCAAATTAAGTCGAACCCTGATTTTTGTTTCCCATTCACACTTAATACAACTGTCATTGTTACGTATTGGAGGGTGTGTGTGTGTGTGTGTGTAGGTCAATCTGCAATAACCCTGTTTGTCCCCTCCTCAATCCATCATCAGAATGCAAACATAAAAACAGAGGCAGGGTCTGTCTCTGGGTTGTTGTTCTTCAAGTTACTTTTTTCTCCCTTTCCTTTGGCAAAACTTTCTAGGACAGCAGCTGTGTCTGAGTTTACAGACTGGGTGTGATTCATTGATGAGTGATCCTGACACAATTTAGGGAGTAGACACTGAGAAATCAGCCAAGGCAGATGATGCCCTGAGTTCTAAACACTTGTGATGAAAGCAGGGTGCAACTGGCAAAGTAAAGTAAAATTATCGATAAATTGGAACTGCAGAATAAATTTAAAAATATATTGCAGCCTTGTGTTGATAATTTTGGTTTGACAATAATTATTTAGAAATGTATGTAATGTCTAATCTTGTTTTCTTGTCCTGTGTGGAAATGTCAAGATGTGACTTTAAGTGTAGCATACCTACAGCATACACCACATATGACCTTGCTATAAGAACTGATTTTCTGGAATAAGGTACACAGAAAATGTTTCAAATCTATCTGTGTTTATACGTGAGACCAAGCTTTTTCTTTAATCAAGAAAAAGCTAGCAGGACCCAATAGTATATGTGGTATGTCTAAAAACTTGAATTACTCATAGTCTATATTTTCTGGCTGATTTTCCAATGAATTGGATGATAACATTTTGTTCTATCATGTCGTATAAAACTAATTCAAGATCAGTTTACACAGTGTAGATGAATGGTAAGAACCCCTTCAACACTAATGAAATAAAAATATGTTATTCTCCTGAAACAGCATACTCAAAGAATTTAGGGTAAGGAGAGAATCCATCAAATTAATCACAAACAAACCTACCCTCTTCACAATGCAGCCCAGAGTAGCTTGGGAGGCACACACATGTAAAGGAAGCCAGCCCATCAACACATGTACCTCCATTGCGGCAAGGATTAGACTGGCACTCATCAATATCTGCATTAGAAACAGATGCAATTAGTAACAGGAGATGGCCAAAACAAATCTTTGTCCCTGAGAAAGGGCTTCTTAGTGAAAATTAATTCAGTGAGATATTGTGAGAGGAATTCTTGATGCACAATTTCCTACCTTTCTCACAGCGATCACCACTGTAACCAGGAGCACAACTACAGGTATAGAGGCTGCCGATTTTGAGGCAAGATCCTCCATTTAGACAAATGTCCCCTGTACATGAGTGAACTCCTGTTAAGAGATTAAGAGAACAAATAAATCAAGTTGTGTCAAATAGAAATTTATTTTGGACACATTTGGTTGTATTTAAATGAAAGCCATTTAAGGAAACATACCTGGAATTTCAACAGTCTCGCCAACAACAGTGTGTCCCAAATCAAGTCCTGTATCTGGCTCGGCAGTTGTTTCTTCTGCTTTCATTGGTAGTGTAACTTCAATAAGTGATGGATTTGTAGTTGAGTCACTGCCCAGTTTCTCAGTCTCATAAAAAGATGATGGAGAGGTAGCTACAGATTGAACTAATGCTGACTGGCTTTGAGGCTGAGCTGTTGATATTGCTGTGAACTCTGAGTGGGCCCTTTCAGTGTGAAGAGAGACTTCTCCCTCAATTTGGTCTAAAATGTTCTCTTGTCCAGTGGTGTTATCAACACTAGTAGACTCCACCTTTGACGCTGTGGTGGCATCTACCTTGAATACCGTCTGGATTTCATCTGGGGACAGAGACTGTTCCTCCATACTGTCAATCTTTGGCTTCTTTGTAGGCATCAGCTCTCCAGACTCACTTTCAGACTGGACAGAGACACTTTCAGTCTCAGTGCTAAGGACGGATGGTGATTTAGTCATGGCTGATGGGTCAGAGGTGATGTTCTCAAACTCGTCACCACCCATCTTAATTGTGCTTTCTGTGGTCATCCTTTCTTCTGAGCTGCTGGTGCTATCTGAATCATTCTCAGAACTAGAGGATGATGCTGCACTGTCAGGAGTTGATACAGAAGGCAAGACAGTGATAGCTGTTGCTTCTACAGGTGACTGAGTTGCCATTTCTTTTGAATTACTTTCAGTATGGTTCACTGAGTCAACAGAATTACTCTCAGATAATTGAGAAACAGAAGTGTGTGTAGTAATGAATGTTACTTCTACTTCTTTTGAGGTTGCAGGTTTGTTGTATTGTGGATCTGATTCAACAAAGTAGGGGTCTGGTGCGTCATAATCTGGGCTTGGAAAATAATCAAGAGTGTCAACTGGTGA
This sequence comes from Scophthalmus maximus, assembly GCF_022379125.1. Lineage (NCBI taxonomy): Eukaryota > Metazoa > Chordata > Actinopteri > Pleuronectiformes > Scophthalmidae > Scophthalmus > Scophthalmus maximus. The sequence goes on along the minus strand of NC_061533.1, from coordinate 14,432,128 downwards.
AGGTGCTATTTGGACATCTGTATCTGGAGATGGTTTTGTCTTTGCACCACTTGAAACCTGCTCAAGAGAGGGTTCAACTGTCCCTTCTCTAGCTGAAGAAGAAATAACTTCAGCCACTGAAGAAGCAGTAGCAAGCCTAGTTGCTGCTTCTGTAACCTGGCTCATTTCACGATTTTCAAAAATAGGGTGAGTGGTGGACAGTGAAACATCCTGAGAGGAAAGATCAGTGCGAGGGCGGTGTGTTAGTGTGATCTCTGATTTGACTTGTTCAAATGATTCCTGGGGAGTTGTTAGGTGCTGTACAGGGGGGACTGTTGTAGCAAATTGGACCATAACATCAGGCTGTGATGTTGCTGAGGCAGAAAGGAAATTTGAAGTGGGTTCAACAGAAATGTGTTCCGCTGGGATTGTGGCAACCGATACTTCAGTATCTGAACTTGCAGAGATTTCGGTAGCATGTGTTACACCAGTGGGTGGAGGCGTTCTTGTCAGGTCTGAATCTTGGGTCTCCTCATGTTCAGAACCTGTTGATCCTGACTCAAAAGAAGTTGGTGTCTTAGTTGACTGGACAGTGCTGATCACAGAAGGGTCATCTGTTGCATAGGCTTCAGTGAAGAAGATCTCAGCTGATCTCTGACCTGAGGTTTGTTCATATGTAGATGATGCTGACTTATCAGTATGGTTGTTTTCCATCTCAGATGTTAAATCCATCTTAATAATACCAGACAGGGATGTAACAGTTGGAGTGACAGAGTCGGAGTCAAAGATACTCAATGTCTTGTCACCTGAACCATCTTCTGGTAAAATGGTAATACTTGATTCTGTTGATACAGAGACGTCCTCACTCTCTGATGGCGTATTTTCATTACGTGAGCCGTCTTTAGTTTTCATAGTGTCTGTCTCAAGCATCATTGCAGTTGAATCCTCAGGGGCAGGGTGGGGAGTAGCAGTCTGCACACTCTCTGTTGATGATGTCTCTTCAGAGTCCTCTATATCAGTAACTTCTGATATGGAAGCTACCAATGGAGACTCAGTACTGAACAGCGAAGAGCCAGTTGGCGTTATAGTCTTTTTTGTTTGATTTGAAAGTGAATAAGTTGTTTCCTTTACAATTTGTTCACTTGAACTCTCTGGTGTTGTCATTGAGATAGACTCTGTAGCAAATCCTGTCTCAACAGCTACAGTTTCTTCTTCTCGTGTTGACGATTTTTCAGTTGCAGTTTCTGGAGTTATGGATTCCACCCCAGAAGCCTGTGTCCCTTTAGAATCCACAATTTCATTGACAGGAGGTGAAGTTATAAAAGTAAAAGTAAATGTTTCGTGGACTTTACTGTCTTTATCTGAGCTCCCCTCTGCATCAGTTGAAACTTCTTTTGTTATAGGTGGTTCAGCTGTCTTATCTTCAAGAGACGTGGTTGTAACTCCTGTCTGGAGAGTTTCATTAGTAGGTTCAAAGTGTTGGCTTGACTCCCTACTGGGCAACATTGGGGTGGTTGTGGCCAACACAGTATCCTCAGAAGATATATCAATGTGGGGATGATGAGTCAATGTAATCTCAGACCTTGCCTGTTGGAAGGACACCTCAGGTAGTGTTGTATCTGGTTCTGGGACAAAAGTGGTGACAAACTGAACTATCACATTAGGTTTTAAACTGCTTTGTAAGGAAGAAACTGTGGACATTGAAATTGATTCTTTTGTAGAAATAGACACAACCTCTCCTGTGGCAGTTGCAGGTGAAGTTGGTGAAATCTCTTCATCCATATCAGAGGCAACAGTTGGTTTCTCAGTGCTGAACAGTGAGGAAGCTGTAGATGATACTAGTTTTTTAGATGCTGTCCACTCATCCACAGAGGACACCAAGGTTGTCCTGGAGGTAACCAACCCAGAGCCTTCCTCAGAGTAATCATTACCTGAAGATTTATCATCAGATGCTTCATTGGTTGTTTTCACTGTGCCAGGTTCATTGGACACCGGTGTGTGTGTTGTTACAGTGACTGGAGATGCAGTGGTTTGTGTGAAAATGGAGGAACTTAAAGATTCATCTGTCATGTCGCTAGGTGTGGCTGTTATTGTTGTAGGTGATGAGGGCATGGATTTTGGTTTTTCATCTGTGCTGACCATATACTCCTCACTGGACACATGAGTGACAGAGCTGTTGTCTCTTGTTTCAGTTAAGGTTTGTAAAGGTAAAAATGAGGATGTGACAATCTCAATAATTGAATCAGTTACATTATCAGTGGTGTCCTGACTTGATATATCATCCCCCACCAGTGCAGGGACTGGTTTGGTGTCAGTCTCAATGGTTAAAATCGTATGTGGTGTAGTTAAATTATAGGTTTTGTCAGAGCTTGACTTTGTGGACATAGTGGTAGCTGGAATGGCATGTGGTGACGATGTGACGATCTCTTCACTTGATGTCTCCAAAGTAGTTACACGTTCCATTGGAGATGGTTTGGAAGTGGACTGTGAATATTTAAAAGATGTGGAAATTAATGGCAAGCCAGTGGATGAGGTGGCATGAGATGTTACTGGTGAAGAGGTAAAGAAGGTGGCACTATCGGTCCCTGAACCCTCTGCTTCTACTGTTTTCTCCAACGCTTGTGTCATTGTAACTGCTGAGATGCCTCCAGCTTCCTCTTTCTGGATGGTTTGGTGAACTGGAGAGGAGGGTAATATGGAGATAGTATCTGCATCAATGATAGTATCATCTTTGGTGATGAGCTCAGGAGTGGGGGTGCTTTCCCACATACGTTCTGTAACTGGAGAGAACAGCTCATCTTCATCCTTTACATCTTCTGTGAATATGATGGTTTTGCTGGTTGATGGTTTAGACACATGCAAGACCATCGTAGGTGTTTGCTCAGTCTTGGTTTGGCTGCTACTGGGAGTAATGATGACGACCTGCTGGTCTGTAATGCTTTGATATATGATAGAGGGAATTGGGGTGGACACTGATGTGAGACCGTCTTGCTCATGGTCACTGCTTGAGCTTATTTTGGTGAAGTCAACTGTAGTGGGATCACTAACTGAGGCTCCAATTGTATGAGTGGACATAGTTGTAAAGGATGTATGTGTTATGTGGTCAGCTAGAGTAACCTTCTCTTTCCCAGTGCTTGATGCAGGAGAATCTGTTGCTTCAGGGGTGATGGGGGTATCTGGAATGTTTTCAGCCTCCTTTGAGGAAGCCTGCTCATCAGAGGTTGGTGTGACTGAAACAAATGTTTCTGTTTCACCTGTTGCTTCTCCAAATGTTACACGCTCAATTGCTGATGGCTTTAACGTGAACATCTCAGTGGTTTGGTCACCAGAAGTCTCTTCCTCTGTTAAATGAAAATCTGGACTTTGTTTTGATGAATCTGTTGTAGAGAGAGATGTTTTACTTGACTGGGTAGGTCTGGTAGTAAATACTGTTGTGATAGTTGCCTTCTCAGTGCTGTAGAGAGAAGCTGTTGTTGTTGTTGTAGGTTTCTCTGTACTGAACAGGGAAGAGGGTGTATTCTTTGCACTATCAAGAGAGTCTGTGTTATAAACAGCTGAAGAGGATGTTGAAGATGTCTCAGAAAACATATCAACTGAGCTGCCCTGAACTATTGGAGTGTGGATTTCCGGAAACATTGCTGTTGGCTTTTCAGTGCTGTAAAGAGAAGGGGCTATAGTGCCAGTATGTGTTTGTGTAATTCCATCAGCAGTGGATTTATTTGTTGTTTGGTCACTTGAGCTCTCTACTGTGCCAGCAACAGCACTAGAAGACACTGTGATTCGCTTTGTAGCTGCTACTGTAACGGACGTCATAGGTGGACTTGTGACTGGTATAAATATAGTTGAAACATCAAAAAAGCCATCACCTGAACTCTTATTCTCAGCAGAAGAATCATCCGTGAAGCCCTGATCAGTATTGTAGATTTCAGTGCTTGCCATTTGTGGAAATTGGGTTGATGACATCAATTCCTTAGTCAGCTGTGTGCTGGAGGGATTTGAGGATGCAGCACTTAAGCTGTCAGATGTGTTCTCAGCCTCATCTATTTCTGTCTCATCTGTGGCCACAGTAAATTCATCCTGGGGTTTTGTGGTAGTTTCAGTTGATAGCTCTTCACCTGACCCATCTGAACTTGACTCCAAATCATCATCTTCAGATGAGCCACTAGAGCTCTCCATGTCAATGTAAGTAGACATGTCCTTTGAGGGAAATATGGGGATGCTGGGGACCGCCATAGGTTGAGAGGTTTCAAGTGTATAGGGACTTTTTGTGACAGTATTTTCAAATATGGATGGGGTTGGCTCAGCTAATGTAGGTGTCGCAGATGTTGGTTTCTCAGTACTGTAGAGAGAAGAGGCTGAAGTGAAATGCGATTTGAAAACTGCATTTGTTTCATTTTCAGGAAATTCTGTTGTGAATAACGGCTTCTCGGTGCCATTCACAGAAGTCACTGTGGTATCTGTAATGGACGGTTCATCTGCTGTCATGCTCTTTGTAGTTTGTGGAAACACTGCAGCTGGTGTCTCTGTACTGAACATGGAAGAAACAGGAGTAGTGGCAACATCACCTGAGCCCACTTCATCTATTAATAATGACCATGAGTCTGTGGTGAAAGCAGTGCTGGTAGGTTTGACAGTTGTTCTCACAAAGGTAGGTAAGGATTCAACCAAATTGAAGTCTGTGCTGATGCTGTAGTCCATTTCCTTATCAGGGTTTACTGAGGGTACAACAGAAAGGGACTCTGTCCTAACAACAGAAGGAGTTGTTACAAACATAGCAGGGGTTTGGTCTCCAGAGCCCTCTTCAAACACCATGCTAGCTGTGGGTTTCTCAGTACTATACAGAGATGAGGTAATATCTGTTGTTGAACTTAGACCTGCTCCACTTGTTCTTCCAACAGTTGTCAGGGAGGTTGTAACTGTGGGTTTTTCTGTGCTGAACATTGAAGAAATCGTGGATGATGTTTTACCAGCATCTCTCTCAAAGTCAGGGGTTTGATGAATAATCTCAGTGTCATCAATAATAGGTATGGATGACGTTGTGGAGCTTGGAAATGTAGTAGGTTCTCCCTGTGAGCTGCCAATCACTATAGCAGACTGGCTGCTTAGTTCCGTTGTTTCTTCAATGGTTGGCAACAAAGACATGGCAGATGATTCTTCTGTTAAAATTTCTGTTGTTTGCTCTGTTGAGATGTCATCTTCTGTCAAAGTGATTGCAGATCTAGTCTCAAGATCATCAATTATTGGGATGGCTGATGTTTTTTCTGTGCTTAATTGCTCTTGAAGTTGTTCAGTAATTGTAATATCGGGCATAAACTGCAGTGGTGTGGTAGCTGTGGTTCTTGGGATTGTGGACCTGCTGGAGAGGTCCAGGTGTAACAATGTAGTGGTTGACAGTGGTTCTCCAGATTTTTCCAGATTTCCTAATTTCTCAGTATCAGCAGAAGTGAGAACACTAATTTCAGGGTCTTTAACCATGGGAGTTAGAGTGGAGTGAACAGATTCTACAGCACCAGTCAAAGATGTCAAAGAATCCTTTGCAGTGCTAAACAGCAATGAATCTGTAGGAGCTGCAGTGTCTTTGGTCGACAAAGTAGTTGGAGACACAGTTATTGAGCTTGATAGTGCCTCATCAGAGACAGAGGAAACTGACGGTTCTGCAGTAAGTGATGGCATTTTTGTCCTGTCTGTTCCAAGACTTTCTTTGGTTCCAGGTGATAGTGCTGTTGGGGCCACAGTGCTGAACACGGATGAAGATGTCTCAGTGACGAAAGAGGTTGATGAGAACATGTCTGGAGTTTGGACACCTGAGCCCTCTTCATGTACTGCAGTGCTGATAGAAACACCCTCTGTCTGATATGATGGCTTTTCTGTGTGATCTGTGAAAACACTGTCTTGTTCCTCACTTGGCAATGCTGTTGGCTTCTCTGTGCTGAAGAGCGAGGAAGCTGTAGGAGCTGCAGTGTCTTTGCTGGACATATCAGTTGTCTGTTCAACTGAGCTTTCTTCATCAGCTCTAGGGGAAGACGAACTTGTCTCAGATGTCACATAATCCTTCTCTGTTTGACTTGTAGTGACAGTCTCTTGTGTTTCAGGTGACAATGATGTAGGTTTATCTGTACTGTAGATTGATGAAGCTGCAGTAACAACAACTGATGGCATACTGGTTGATTCCAATTCTTGTGATGCAGGGACAGATGGCGACTCTGTACTCAGAATTGAAGGGAAGGTAGTTGCAGTGAAGAATGACTCTTCAATTAACTCAGGAGTACTGTCTCCAGAACTCTCTGTATCTGTTGTGATAAAGATTGTTGCTGTTTCAGATTTCATGGTTGATTGACTGATGGCAGGAACGGACTCCACTGTTGTAATCTCACTGCTAATATATCCATCCTCAATGACTGGAACAGCAGAGGATATAAAAGAAGACAAACTTGGAGACACCGTTAATGAGCTGGATAGTGCCTCATCAGGGACAGAGGAAACTGACGGTTCTGCAGTAACTGATGGTATTTTTGTCTTGTCTGTTCCAAGACTTTCTTTGGTTCCAGGTGATAGTGCTGTTGGGGCAACAGTGCTGAACACAGATGAAGATGTCTCAGTGACAGAAGAGGTTGAAGAGAACATGTCTGGAGTTTGGACACCTGAGCCCTCTTCATATACTGCAGTGTTGATAGAAACACCCTCTGTCTCAAATGAGGGCTTTTCTGTGTAATCTGTGGCAACACTGTCTTGTTCCTCACTTGGCAATGCTGTTGGCTTCTCTGTGCTGAAGAGCGAGGAAGCTGTACGAGCTGCAGTTGCTTTGCTGGACATATCAGTTTTCTGTTCAACTGATCTTTCTTCATCAGCTGTAGGGGAAGCCGAAATTGTCTCAGATGTCACATAATCCTTCTCTGTCTGACTTGTAGTGACAGTCTCTTGTGTTTCAGGTGACAATGGTGTAGGTTTATCCGTACTGTAGAGTGATGAAGCTGCAGTAACAACTGATGGCATACTGGTTGATTCCAATTCTTGTGATGCAGGGACTGATGGTGCCTCTGTACTCAGTATTGAAGGGAAGGTAGTTGCAGTGAAGAATGACTCTTCAACGAACTCAGAAGTACTTTGTCCAGAACTCTCTGTGTCTGTAGTAATTAAGATTGATTCCGTTTCAGATTTCATGGTTGATTGACTAATGGAAGGAATGGACTCCACCTTTGTGACTTCACTGCTTATATATCCATCCTCAATGTCTGGAAAAGTAAATGATATAAAAGAAGACAAACTTGGAGACACCGTTATTGAGCTGGATAATGACTCATCAGAGACCGAGGAAACTGACGGTTCTGCAGTAACTGATGGTATTTTTGTCTTGTCTGTTCCAAGACTTTCTTTGGTTCCAGGTGATAGTGCTGTTGGGGCCACAGTGCTGAACACAGATGAAGATGTCTCAGTGACAGAAGAGGTTGATGAGAACATTTCTGGAGTTTGGACACCTGAGCCCTCTACATATATTGCAGTGTTGATAGAAACACCCTCTGTCTCAAATGAGGGCTTTTCTGTGTAATCTGTGGCAACACTGTCTTGTTCCTCACTTGGCAATGCTGTTGGCTTCTCTGTGCTGAAGAGCGAGGAAGCTGTAGGAGCTGCAGTGTCTTTGCTGGACATATCAGTTGTCTGTTCAACTGAGCTTTCTTCATCAGCTCTAGGGGAAGACGAACTTGTCTCAGATGTCACATAATCCTTCTCTGTTTGACTTGTAGTGACAGTCTCTTGTGTTTCAGGTGACAATGATGTAGGTTTATCTGTACTGTAGATTGATGAAGCTGCAGTAACAACAACTGATGGCATACTGGTTGATTCCAATTCTTGTGATGCAGGGACAGATGGCGACTCTGTACTCAGAATTGAAGGGAAGGTAGTTGCAGTGAATAATGACTCTTCAATTAACTCAGGAGTACTGTCTCCAGAACTCTCTGTATCTGTTGTGATAAAGATTGTTGCTGTTTCAGATTTCATGGTTGATTGACTGATGGCAGGAACGGACTCCACTGTTGTAATCTCACTGCTAATATATCCATCCTCAATGACTGGAACAGCAGAGGATATAAAAGAAGACAAACTTGGAGACACCGTTAATGAGCTGGATAGTGCCTCATCAGGGACAGAGGAAACTGACGGTTCTGCAGTAACTGATGGTATTTTTGTCTTGTCTGTTCCAAGACTTTCTTTGGTTCCAGGTGATAGTGCTGTTGGGGCAACAGTGCTGAACACAGATGAAGATGTCTCAGTGACAGAAGAGGTTGAAGAGAACATGTCTGGAGTTTGGACACCTGAGCCCTCTTCATATACTGCAGTGTTGATAGAAACACCCTCTGTCTCAAATGAGGGCTTTTCTGTGTAATCTGTGGCAACACTGTCTTGTTCCTCACTTGGCAATGCTGTTGGCTTCTCTGTGCTGAAGAGCGAGGAAGCTGTAGGAGCTGCAGTGGCTTTGCTGGACATATCAGTTGTCTGTTTAACTGATCTTTCTTCATCAGCTGTAGGGGAAGCCGAAATTGTCTCAGATGTCACATAATCCTTCTCTGTCTGACTTGTAGTGACAGTCTCTTGGGTTTCAGGTGACAATGTTGTAGGTTTATCCGTACTGTAGAGTGATGAAGCTGCAGTAACAGCAACTGATGGCATACTGGCTGATTCCAATTCTTGTGATGCAGGGACTGATGGCGACTCTGTACTCATAATTGAAGGAGAGGTAGTTGCAGTAAAGAATGACTGTTCAATGAATTCATTAGTACTGTCTCCAGAACTCTCTGTATCTGTTGTGATGAAGATTGATGCCGTTTCAGATTTCAAGGTTGTTTGACTGATGGCAGGAACGGACTCCACTGTTGTAATCTCACTGCTAATATATCCATCCTCAATGACTGGAACAGCAGAGGATATAAAAGAAGACAAACTTGGAGACACCGTTAATGAGCTGGATAGTGCCTCATCAGGGACAGAGGAAACTGACGGTTCTGCAGTAACTGATGGTATTTTTGTCTTGTCTGTTCCAAGACTTTCTTTGGTTCCAGGTGATAGTGCTGTTGGGGCAACAGTGCTGAACACAGATGAAGATGTCTCAGTGACAGAAGAGGTTGAAGAGAACATGTCTGGAGTTTGGACACCTGAGCCCTCTTCATATACTGCAGTGTTGATAGAAACACCCTCTGTCTCAAATGAGGGCTTTTCTGTGTAATCTGTGGCAACACTGTCTTGTTCCTCACTTGGCAATGCTGTTGGCTTCTCTGTGCTGAAGAGCGAGGAAGCTGTAGGAGCTGCAGTGGCTTTGCTGGACATATCAGTTGTCTGTTTAACTGATCTTTCTTCATCAGCTGTAGGGGAAGCCGAAATTGTCTCAGATGTCACATAATCCTTCTCTGTCTGACTTGTAGTGACAGTCTCTTGGGTTTCAGGTGACAATGTTTTAGGTTTATCCGTACTGTAGAGTGATGAAGCTGCAGTAACAGCAACTGATGGCATACTGGCTGATTCCAATTCTTGTGATGCAGGGACTGATGGCGACTCTGTACTCATAATTGAAGGAGAGGTAGTTGCAGTAAAGAATGACTGTTCAATGAATTCATTAGTACTGTCTCCAGAACTCTCTGTGTCTGTAGTAATTAAGATTGATTCCGTTTCAGATTTCATGGTTGATTGACTAATGGAAGGAATGGACTCCACCCTTGTGACTTCACTGCTTATATATCCATCCTCAATGTCTGGAACAGTAAATGATATAAAAGAAGACAAACTTGGAGACACCGTTAATGAGCTGGATAGTGCCTCATCAGGGACAGAGGAAACTGACGGTTCTGCAGTAACTGATGGTATTTTTGTCTTGTCTGTTCCAAGACTTTCTTTGGTTCCAGGTGATAGTGCTGTTGGGGCAACAGTGCTGAACACAGATGAAGATGTCTCAGTGACAGAAGAGGTTGAAGAGAACATGTCTGGAGTTTGGACACCTGAGCCCTCTTCATATACTGCAGTGTTGATAGAAACACCCTCTGTCTCAAATGAGGGCTTTTCTGTGTAATCTGTGGCAACACTGTCTTGTTCCTCACTTGGCAATGCTGTTGGCTTCTCTGTGCTGAAGAGCGAGGAAGCTGTAGGAGCTGCAGTGGCTTTGCTGGACATATCAGTTGTCTGTTTAACTGATCTTTCTTCATCAGCTGTAGGGGAAGCCGAAATTGTCTCAGATGTCACATAATCCTTCTCTGTCTGACTTGTAGTGACAGTCTCTTGGGTTTCAGGTGACAATGTTTTAGGTTTATCCGTACTGTAGAGTGATGAAGCTGCAGTAACAGCAACTGATGGCATACTGGCTGATTCCAATTCTTGTGATGCAGGGACTGATGGCGACTCTGTACTCATAATTGAAGGAGAGGTAGTTGCAGTAAAGAATGACTGTTCAATGAATTCATTAGTACTGTCTCCAGAACTCTCTGTATCTGTTGTGATGAAGATTGATGCCGTTTCAGATTTCAAGGTTGTTTGACTGATGGCAGGAACGGACTCCACTGTTGTAATCTCACTGCTAATATATCCATCCTCAATGACTGGAACAGCAGAGGATATAAAAGAAGACAAACTTGGAGACACCGTTAATGAGCTGGATAGTGCCTCATCAGGGACAGAGGAAACTGACGGTTCTGCAGTAACTGATGGTATTTTTGTCTTGTCTGTTCCAAGACTTTCTTTGGTTCCAGGTGATAGTGCTGTTGGGGCAACAGTGCTGAACACAGATGAAGATGTCTCAGTGACAGAAGAGGTTGAAGAGAACATGTCTGGAGTTTGGACACCTGAGCCCTCTTCATATACTGCAGTGTTGATAGAAACACCCTCTGTCTCAAATGAGGGCTTTTCTGTGTAATCTGTGGCAACACTGTCTTGTTCCTCACTTGGCAATGCTGTTGGCTTCTCTGTGCTGAAGAGCGAGGAAGCTGTAGGAGCTGCAGTGGCTTTGCTGGACATATCAGTTGTCTGTTTAACTGTTCTTTCTTCATCAGCTGTAGGGGAAGCCGAAATTGTCTCAGATGTCACATAATCCTTCTCTGTCTGACTTGTAGTGACAGTCTCTTGGGTTTCAGGTGACAATGTTTTAGGTTTATCCGTACTGTAGAGTGATGAAGCTGCAGTAACAGCAACTGATGGCATACTAGCTGATTCCAATTCTTGTGATGCAGGGACTGATGGCGACTCTGTACTCATAATTGAAGGAGAGGTAGTTGCAGTAAAGAATGACTGTTCAATGAATTCATTAGTACTGTCTCCAGAACTCTCTGTGTCTGTAGTAATTAAGATTGATTCCGTTTCAGATTTCATGGTTGATTGACTAATGGAAGGAATGGACTCCACCTTTGTGACTTCACTGCTTATATATCCATCCTCAATGTCTGGAACAGTAAATGATATAAAAGAAGACAAACTTGGAGACACCGTTATAGAGCTGGATAATGAAACATCAGAGACAGAGGAAACTGACGGTTCTGCAGTAACTGATGGCATTTTTGTCTTGTCTGTTCCAAGATTTTCTTTAGTTCCAGGTGATAGTGCGGTTGGGGCCACAGTGCTGAACACAGATGAAGATGTCTCAGTGACAGAAGAGGTTGATGAGAACATGTCTGGAGTTTGGACACCTGAGCCCTCTTCATATATTGCAGTGTTGATAGAAACACGCTCTGTCTCAAATGAGGGCTTTTCTGTGTAATCTGTGGCAACACTGTCCTGTTCCTCACTTGGCAATGCTGTTGGCTTCTCTGTGCTGAAGAGTGAGGAAGCTGTAGGAGCTGCAGTTGCTTTGCTGGACATATCAGTTGTCTGTTCAACTGATCTTTCTTCATCAGCTGTAGGGGAAGCCGAAATAGTCTCAGATGTCACATAATCCTTCTCTGTCTGACTTGTAGTGACAGTCTCTTGTGTTTCAGGTGACAATGGTGTAGGTTTATCCGTACTGTAGAGGGATGAAGCTGCAGTAACAACTGATGGCATACTGGTTGATTCCAATTCTTGTGATGCAGGGACTGATGGTGCCTCTGTACTCAGTATTGAAGGGAAGGTAGTTGCAGTGAAGAATGACTCTTCAACGAACTCAAAAGTACTTTGTCCAGAGCTCTCTGCGTCTGTAGTAATTAAGATTGATTCCGTTTCAGATTTCATGGTTGATTGACTAATGGAAGGAATGGACTCCACCTTTGTGACTTCACTGCTTATATATCCATCCTCAATGTCTGGAACAGTAAATGATATAAAAGAAGACAAACTTGGAGACACCGTTATTGAGCTGGATAATGACTCATCAGAGACCGAGGAAACTGACGGTTCTGCAGTAACTGATGGTATTTTTGTCTTGTCTGTTCCAAGACTTTCTTTGGTTCCAGGTGATAGTGCTGTTGGGGCCACAGTGCTGAACACAGATGAAGATGTCTCAGTGACAGAAGAGGTTGATGAGAACATTTCTGGAGTTTGGACACCTGAGCCCTCTTCATATATTGCAGTGTTGATAGAAACACCCTCTTTCTCAAATGAGGGCTTTTCTGTGTAATCTGTGGCAACACTGTCTTGTTCCTCACTTGGTAATGCTGTTGGCTTTTCTGTGCTTAAGAGCGAGGAAGCTGTAGGAGCTGCAGTGGCTTTGCTGGACATGTAAGTTGTCTGTTCAACTGATCTTTCTTCAAAAGCTGTAGGGGAAGACGAACTTGTCTCAGATGTCATATAATCCTTCTCTGTCTGACTTGTAGTGATAGTCTCTTGTGTTTCAGGTGACAATGATGCAGGTTCATCCGTACTGTAGACTGATGAAGCTGCAGTAACAGCAACTGATGGCATACTGGCTGATTCCAATTCTTGTGATGCAGGGACTGATGGCGCCTCTGTACTCATAATTGAAGGAGAGGTAGTTGCAGTAAAGAATGACTGTTCAATGAATTCATTAGTACTGTGTCCAGAACTCTCTGTATCTGTTGTAATGAAGATTGATGCCGTTTCAGATTTCATGGTTGATTGACTGATGGCAGGAACAGACTCCACTGTTGTAATCTCACTGCTAATATATCCATCCTCAATGTCTGGAACAGTAGATGATATAAAAGAAGACAAACTTGGAGACACCGTTATTGAGCTGGATAATGAATCATCAGAGACAGAGGAAACTGACGGTTCTGCAGTAACTGTTGGCATTTTTGTCTTGTCTGTTCCAAGACTTGTTTTGGTTCGAGGTGATAGTGCGGTTGGGGCCACAGTGCTGAACACAGATGAAGATGTCTCAGTGACAGAAGAGGTTGATGAGAACATGTCTGGAGTTTGGACACCTGAGCCCTCTTCATGTACTGCAGTGCTGATAGAAACACCCTCTGTCTGATATGAGGGCTTTTCTGTGTGATCCGTGACAACACTGTCTTGTTCCTCACTTGGCAATGCTGTTGGCTTCTCTGTGCTGAAGAGCGAGGAAGCTGTAGGAATTGCAGTGGCTTTGCTGGACATATCAGTTGTCTGTTCAATTGATCTTTCTTCGTCAGCTGTAGAGGAAGACGAACTTGTCTCAGATGTCACATAATCCTTCTCTGTCTGACTTGTAGTGACAGTCTCTTGTGTTTCAGGTGACAATGTTGTAGTATTATCCGTACTGTAGAGTGATGAAGCTGCAGTAACAGCAACTGATGGCATACTGGCTGATTCCAATTCTTGTGATGCAGGGACTGATGGCGACTCTGTACTCATAATTGAAGGAGAGGTAGTTGCAGTAAAGAATGACTGTTCAATGAATTCATTAGTACTGTGTCCAGAACTCTCTGTATCTGTTGTAATGAAGATTGATGCCGTTTCAGATTTCATGGTTGATTGACTGATGGCAGGAACGGACTCCACTGTTGTAATCTCACTGCCAATATATCCATCCTCAATGACTGGAACAGCAGAGGATATAAAAGAAGACAAACTTGGAGACACCGTTATTGAGCTGGATAATGAATCATCAGAGACAGAGGAAACTGACGGTTCTGCAGTAACTGATGCCATTTTTGTCTTGTCTGTTCCAAGACTTTCTTTGGTTCCAGGTGATAGTGCTGTTGGGGCCACAGTGCTGAACACAGATGAAGATGTCTCAGTGACAGAAGAGGTTGAAGAGAACATGTCTGGAGTTTGGACACCTGAGCCCTCTTCATATACTGCAGTGTTGATATAAATACCCTCTGCCTCATATGAGGGCTTTTCTGTCTGATCCGTGACAACACTGTCTTGTTCCTCACTTGGCAATGCTGTTGGCTTCTCTGTGCTGAAGAGTGAGGAAGCTGTAGGAGCTGCAGTGGCTTTGCTGGACATATCAGTTGTCTGTTCAACTGATCTTTCTTCGTAAGCTGTAGGGGAAGACGAACTTGTCTCAGATGTCACATAATCCTTCTCTGTCTGACTTGTAGTGATAGTCTCTTGTGTTTCAGGTGACAATGATGCAGGTTCATCCGTACTGTAGAGTGATGAAGCTGCAGTAACAGCAACTGATGGCATACTGTCTGATTCCAATTCTTGTGATGCAGGGACTGATGGCGACTCTGTACTCATAATTGAAGGAGAGGTAGTTGCAGTAAAGAATGACTCTTCAATGAATTCATTAGTATTGTCTCCAGAACTCTGTGTATCTGTTGTAATGAAGATTGATGCTGTTTCAGATTTCATGGTTGATTGACTGATGGCAGGAACGGACTCCACTGTTGTGATCTCACTGCTAATATATCCATCCTCAATGTCTGGAACAGTAGATGATATAAAAGAAGACAAACTTGGAAATACTGTTATTGAGCTGGATAATGACTCATCAGAGACAGAGGAAAGTGACGGTTCTACAGTAAATGATGGCATTTTTGTCTTGTCTGTTCCGAGACTTGCTTTGGTTCCAGGTGATAGTGCGGTTGGGGCCACAGTGCTGAAAACAGATGAAGATGTCTCAGTGACAGAAGAGGTTGATGAGAACATGTCTGGAGTTTGGACACCTGAGCCCTCTTCATGTACTGCAGTGCTGATAGAAACACCCTCTGTCTGATATGAGGGCTTTTCTGTGTGATCCGTGACAACACTGTCTTGTTCCTCACTTGGCAATGCTGTTGGCTTCTCTGTGCTGAAGAGCGAGGAAGCTGTAGGAATTGCAGTGGCTTTGCTGGATATATCAGTTGTCTGTTCAACTGATCTTTCTTCGTCAGCTGTAGAGGAAGACGAACTTGTCTCAGATGTCACATAATCCTTCTCTGTCTGACTCGTAGTGACAGTCTCTTGTGTTTCAGGTGACAATGTTGTAGTATTATCCGTACTGTAGAGTGATGAAGCTGCAGTAACAGCAACTGATGGCATACTGGCTGATTCCAATTCTTGTGATGCAGGGACTGATGGCGACTCTGTACTCATAATTGAAGGAGAGGTAGTTGCAGTAAAGAATGACTGTTCAATGAATTCATTAGTACTGTGTCCAGAACTCTCTGTATCTGTTGTAATGAAGATTGATGCCGTTTCAGATTTCATGGTTGATTGACTGATGGCAGGAACGGACTCCACTGTTGTAATCTCACTGCCAATATATCCATCCTCAATGACTGGAACAGTAGATGATATAAAAGAAGACAAACTTGGAGACACCGTTATTGAGCTGGATAATGAATCATCAGAGACAGAGGAAACTGACGGTTCTGCAGTAACTGTTGGCATTTTTGTCTTGTCTGTTCCAAGACTTTCTTTGGTTCCAGGTGATAGTGCTGTTGGGGCCACAGTGCTGAACCCAGATGAAGATGTCTCAGTGACAGAAGAGGTTAATGAGAGCATGTCTGGAGTTTGGACACCTGAGCCCTCTTCATATATTGCAGTGTTGATAGAAACACGCTCTGTCTCAAATGAGGGCTTTTCTGTGTAATCTGTGGCAACACTGTCTTGTTCCTCACTTGGCAATGCTGTTGGCTTCTCTGTGCTGAAGAGTGAGGAAGCTGTAGGAGCTGCAGTGGCTTTGCTGGACATATCAGTTGTCTGTTCAACTGATCTTTCTTCGTCAGCTGTAGGGGAAGACGAACTTGTCTCAGATGTCACATAATCCTTCTCTGTCTGACTTGTAGTGACAGTCTCTTGTGTTTCAGGCGACAATGATGCAGGTTTATCCTTACTGTAGAGTGATGAAGCTGCAGTAACAGCAACTGATGGCATACTGGCTGATTCCAATTCTTGTGATGCAGGGACTGATGGCGACTCTGTACTCATAATTGAAGGAGAGGTAGTTGCAGTAAAGAATGACTCTTCAATGAATTCATTAGTATTGTCTCCAGAACTCTGTGTATCTGTTGTAATGAAGATTGATGCTGTTTCAGATTTCATGGTTGATTGACTGATGGCAGGAACGGACTCCACTGTTGTGATCTCACTGCTAATATATCCATCCTCAATGTCTGGAACAGTAGATGATATAAAAGAAGACAAACTTGGAAATACTGTTATTGAGCTGGATAATGACTCATCAGAGACAGAGGAAAGTGACGGTTCTACAGTAAGTGATGGCATTTTTGTCTTGTCTGTTCCAAGACTTGCTTTGGTTCCAGGTGATAGTGCGGTTGGGGCCACAGTGCTGAAAACAGATGAAGATGTCTCAGTGACAGAAGAGGTTGATGAGAACATGTCTGGAGTTTGGACACCTGAGCCCTCTTCATGTACTGCACTGCTGATAGAAACACCCTCTGTCTGATATGAGGGCTTTTCTGTGTGATCCGTGACAACACTGTCTTGTTCCTCACTTGGCAATGCTGTTGGCTTCTCTGTGCTGAAGAGCGAGGAAGCTGTAGGAATTGCAGTGGCTTTGCTGGACATATCAGTTGTCTGTTCAACTGATCTTTCTTCGTCAGCTGTAGAGGAAGACGAACTTGTCTCAGATGTCACATAATCCTTCTCTGTCTGACTCGTAGTGACAGTCTCTTGTGTTTCAGGTGACAATGTTGTAGTATTATCCGTACTGTAGAGTGATGAAGCTGCAGTAACAGCAACTGATGGCATACTGGCTGATTCCAATTCTTGTGATGCAGGGACTGATGGCGACTCTGTACTCATAATTGAAGGAGAGGTAGTTGCAGTAAAGAATGACTGTTCAATGAATTCATTAGTATTGTCTCCAGAACTCTGTGTATCTGTTGTAATGAAGATTGATGCTGTTTCAGATTTCATGGTTGATTGACTGATGGCAGGAACGGACTCCACTGTTGTGATCTCACTGCTAAAATATCCATCCTCAATGTCTGGAACAGTAGATGATATAAAAGAAGACAAACTTGGAAATACTGTTATTGAGCTGGATAATGACTCATCAGAGACAGAGGAAAGTGACGGTTCTACAGTAAGTGATGGCATTTTTGTCTTGTCTGTTCCAAGACTTGCTTTGGTTCCAGGTGATAGTGCGGTTGGGGCCACAGTGCTGAACACAGATGAAGATGTCTCAGTGACAGAAGAGGTTGATGAGAACATGTCTGGAGTTTGGACACCTGAGCCCTCTTCATGTACTGCAGTGCTGATAGAAACACCCTCTGTCTGATATGAGGGCTTTTCTGTGTGATCCGTGACAACACTGTCTTGTTCCTCACTTGGCAATGCTGTTGGCTTCTCTGTGCTGAAGAGCGAGGAAGCTGTAGGAATTGCAGTGGCTTTGCTGGACATATCAGTTGTCTGTTCAACTGATCTTTCTTCGTCAGCTGTAGAGGAAGACAAACTTGTCTCAGATGTCACATAATCCTTCTCTGTCTGACTTGTAGTGACAGTCTCTTGTGTTTCAGGTGACAATGTTGTAGTATTATCCGTACTGTAGAGTGATGAAGCTGCAGTAACAGCAACTGATGGCATACTGGCTGATTCCAATTCTTGTGATGCAGGGACTGATGGCGACTCTGTATTCATAATTGAAGGAGAGGTAGTTGCAGTAAAGAATGACTGTTCAATGAATTCATTAGTACTGTGTCCAGAACTCTCTGTATCTGTTGTAATGAAGGTTGATGCCGTTTCAGATTTCATGGTTGATTGACTGATGGCAGGAACGGACTCCACTGTTGTAATCTCACTGCCAATATATCCATCCTCAATGACTGGAACAGTAGATGATATAAAAGAAGACAAACTTGGAGACACCGTTATTGAGCTGGATAATGAATCATCAGAGACAGAGGAAACTGACGGTTCTGCAGTAACTGATGGCATTTTTGTCTTGTCTGTTCCAAGACTTTCTTTGGTTCCAGGTGATAGTGCTGTTGGGGCCACAGTGCTGAACACAGATGAAGATGTCTCAGTGACAGAAGAGGTTGAAGAGAACATGTCTGGAGTTTGGACACCTGAGCCCTCTTCATATACTGCAGTGTTGATATAAATACCCTCTGCCTCATATGAGGGCTTTTCTGTCTGATCCGTGACAACACTGTCTTGTTCCTCACTTGGCAATGCTGTTGGCTTCTCTGTGCTGAAGAGCGAGGAAGCTGTAGGAGCTGCAGTGGCTTTGCTGGACATATCAGTTGTCTGTTCAACTGATCTTTCTTCGTCAGCTGTAGGGGAAGACGAACTTGTCTCAGATGTCACATAATCCTTCTCTGTCTGACTTGTAGTGACAGTCTCTTGGGTTTCAGGTGACAATGTTTTAGGTTTATCCGTACTGTAGAGTGATGAAGCTGCAGTAACAGCAACTGATGGCATACTGGCTGATTCCAATTCTTGTGATGCAGGGACTGATGGCGACTCTGTACTCATAATTGAAGGAGAGGTAGTTGCAGTAAAGAATGACTCTTCAATGAATTCATTAGTATTGTCTCCAGAACTCTGTGTATCTGTTGTAATGAAGATTGATGCTGTTTCAGATTTCATGGTTGATTGACTGATGGCAGGAACGGACTCCACTGTTGTGATCTCACTGCTAAAATATCCATCCTCAATGTCTGGAACAGTAGATGATATAAAAGAAGACAAACTTGGAAATACTGTTATTGAGCTGGATAATGACTCATCAGAGACAGAGGAAAGTGACGGTTCTACAGTAAGTGATGGCATTTTTGTCTTGTCTGTTCCAAGACTTGCTTTGGTTCCAGGTGATAGTGCGGTTGGGGCCACAGTGCTGAACACAGATGAAGATGTCTCAGTGACAGAAGAGGTTGATGAGAACATGTCTGGAGTTTGGACACCTGAGCCCTCTTCATGTACTGCAGTGCTGATAGAAACACCCTCTGTCTGATATGAGGGCTTTTCTGTGTGATCCGTGACAACACTGTCTTGTTCCTCACTTGGCAATGCTGTTGGCTTCTCTGTGCTGAAGAGCGAGGAAGCTGTAGGAATTGCAGTGGCTTTGCTGGACATATCAGTTGTCTGTTCAACTGATCTTTCTTCGTCAGCTGTAGAGGAAGACAAACTTGTCTCAGATGTCACATAATCCTTCTCTGTCTGACTTGTAGTGACAGTCTCTTGTGTTTCAGGTGACAATGTTGTAGTATTATCCGTACTGTAGAGTGATGAAGCTGCAGTAACAGCAACTGATGGCATACTGGCTGATTCCAATTCTTGTGATGCAGGGACTGATGGCGACTCTGTACTCATAATTGAAGGAGAGGTAGTTGCAGTAAAGAATGACTGTTCAATGAATTCATTAGTACTGTGTCCAGAACTCTCTGTATCTGTTGTAATGAAGGTTGATGCCGTTTCAGATTTCATGGTTGATTGACTGATGGCAGGAACGGACTCCACTGTTGTAATCTCACTGCCAATATATCCATCCTCAATGACTGGAACAGTAGATGATATAAAAGAAGACAAACTTGGAGACACCGTTATTGAGCTGGATAATGAATCATCAGAGACAGAGGAAACTGACGGTTCTGCAGTAACTGATAGCATTTTTGTCCTTTCTGTTCCAAGACTTTCTTTGGTTCCAGGTGATAGTGCTGTTGGGGCCACAGTGCTGAACACAGATGAAGATGTCTCAGTGACAGAAGAGGTTGAAGAGAACATGTCTGGAGTTTGGACACCTGAGCCCTCTTCATATAGTGCAGTGTTGATATAAATACCCTCTGCCTCATATGAGGGCTTTTCTGTCTGATCCGTGACAACACTGTCTTGTTCCTCACTTGGCAATGCTGTTGGCTTCTCTGTGCTGAAGAGTGAGGAAGCTGTAGGAGCTGCAGTGGCTTTGCTGGACATATCAGTTGTCTGTTCAACTGATCTTTCTTCGTCAGCTGTAGGGGAAGACGAACTTGTCTCAGATGTCACATAATCCTTCTCTGTCTGACTTGTAGTGACTGTCTCTTGTGTTTCAGGTGACAATGATGCAGGTTTATCCTTACTGTAGAGTGATGAAGCTGCAGTAACAGTAACTGATGGCATACTGTCTGATTCCAATTCTTGTGATGCAGGGACTGATGGCGACTCTGTACTCATAATTGAAGGAGAGGTAGTTGCAGTAAAGAATGACTCTTCAATGAATTCATTAGTATTGTCTCCAGAACTCTGTGTATCTGTTGTAATGAAGATTGATGCTGTTTCAGATTTCATGGTTGATTGACTGATGGCAGGAACGGACTCCACTGTTGTGATCTCACTGCTAATATATCCATCCTCAATGTCTGGAACAGTAGATGATATAAAAGAAGACAAACTTGGAAATACTGTTATTGAGCTGGATAATGACTCATCAGAGACAGAGGAAAGTGATGGTTCTACAGTAAGTGATGGCATTTTTGTCTTGTCTGTTCCAAGACTTGCTTTGGTTCCAGGTGATAGTGCGGTTGAGGCCACAGTGCTGAACACAGATGAAGATGTGTCAGTGACAAAAGACGTTGATGAGAACATGTCTGGAGTTTGGACACCTGAGCCCTCTTCATGTACTGCAGTGCTGAGAGAAATACCCTCTGTCTGATATGAGGGCTTTTCTGTGTGATCTATGACAACACTGTCTTGTTCCTCACTTGGCAATGCTGTTGGTTTCTCTGTGCTGAAGAGCGAGGAAGCTGTAGGAGCTGCAGTGTTTTTGCTTGACAAATCATTTGTCTGTTCAACTGAGCTTTCTTCATCAGTTGTAGGGGAAGCCGAAATTTTTTCAGATGTCACAGAATCCTTCTCTTTCTGACTTGTAGTCTCTTTAGTTTCAGGGGACAATGATGAAGGTTTGTCAGTACTGAGAGATGAAGTTGTCGTTACAGTAGTTGATGAAGAAATTGATGCTTTTTCACTGTATTTTTTGGTCACATAAGTGCCTGTATTTATTGTCGAGGAGTGAGTTGGAGTCACATTGATATAAGAAGAAACTGTAAAACTTGTTTCTTTTGAGTTAGATGGCTCTGCCCTTTTTTCTGTAATGCTCTCCTTTGATGCTTCAGGTGATATTGTCTGACCCTCAAAGGTTATTTCATTTGTAGGTGTGAAAATGGAGCTAACTTCAGATGCAGGTGATATCCCTTCAGTTGTTGTGAGTAAAGGAGCTATTGTTCCAAGTTTGGTTGAAGCATGAGCTGTTTCATTTTGTGTTGCCCCTGTAGCTGCTCTCTCTGTGTTAAGCATAGTAGCTGCTGCAGTAGCTCCTGTCAATATTGTACTAGAGGTTTGGCCATCTGCACTCTCTCCAGCAGTGCTTACTGTGATCACTGTTGAAGGTTGTGTTTGAGCTCTGTCCTCAGTTACACCTGAAATTTCCTTTCGTGAAAGTGTGGTTGAACCAGGCTCATGTGGTATGATGTGTGGAATAGGGGTGACCATAGGTGCAGTGTTTTCTGTGACACTTTGGTCAGGTAAATCAGTCACAGCTGTTGCACCTTGTGTCGAGTACTGACTGAAAAATTCTGTGAATGAAGCGACAGTTGTTTTGACAAGTTCAATAGCACTGTATAATGGCGACATAGTGGTTGTCACGGATTCATGAGAGGGAAGATCTGTTTTGTCCTTTTTCTCCGCCTCATGTTCAGTTGTGGTTGCTGAAGTTTTTACAGACTCACCAATGGCAGGAATAGATATTTTATCTGTGCCTGCCGTTTGTACTGTTTGTAATGTTATTTCACTCTCTCTTGCTGCTTGACCTGTTGTATTTGTAGGGCTTAAAGATGATGTTGCAGTCCCTGCAGATGACTGTAATGGGGGGCTGGCTGTAAACATGTTAACTTGTGATGATGATTTAGTGCTGCTTACATCTATGGCTGCTGTTATCTCAGTCTTGGCTGTCTTTTCAGGAAGGGTTGAACTACTAGATACTAAAGGAGCTGTTGCGTTGAAGGCGAATGCTTTTGGGGTTTGGGTTTCTTTCTCTCCCTCTACATCTTGAGTGGAGCTCACTGAGTCACTACTTGTTGATGTTGGTGTTTTTCCATCAGCATCATCTGAGAAGGGAGTGGACACAGCCTGTAGCGTAGACTGAGTGCTGTCTTCTGCAGCTGGAGTGGCAGATGTGCTCTTTGTTTCTTCTGTGATTTCAGCTTTATATGTGACTGTGCGAAGTTCAGTTGAATAAGTAACAGGGAAAAGGTCATCAGCCTTCTCTGTCTGAGTCACTCCGGAGTCACTCTTCACATAAGCGGGAGTCCTCCCCGACTCATCTACCTCTGCTTGAACAGATGTAGTGATGACAGTGGTGGTTTCTTTATCAGCCTTTGTTGTTTGGGTTTCCTCTGTTGCGTTGGCGATCTGTGGCTCAGAGGGTGTTACTGTAGGAACAAAGATGGCAAAGGTAGCTGTGACATCACTCATCCCCTCTGTGGCATTTGTGGCGGCTGGACCAGTTTCAGGTTCCTGTGTAGTTTTTGATGGAGCTGTGCCCTCCACTGTTGTGGCTGGAAATAAGTTTGAGTCTTTCTGTGTGGGGTCCGTTTTGGTTAGGTCTTCCTCTGTTAGGAGTATGTGAGGAGGTGTTGATTCAACTACTGAGATTATATCAGGGTCGTATTCATCCACATCTGAGATCTCTGTAGACATCTGTCCATCTGTACTTTCCTCCATAGAATTAGTGGAGCTATCAACAGGGAGATCGGTCCAATTATAATCAAACACTGTGGTTATTTCATCGCTTGCTCCCAGATTTGTCACATTTGTCATGATTTGGGTACCTTTCGCCTCTATTTCTCTTGGGCTCTGTGTCCCCAATGTGATCTCCTGTTTACCGTTTATAAAACTGACAGCTGGAGTTAGGGTTACAGCAGCTTGAGAGAAAAGGTCTGGGTCTCCACTCTGCAGGATAGGCTCACCATCAGCTATGGAGGGGGTGGGTTGGTCAGGTACAACTGGTATGGCAGGAGACTGAGAAGCTTGTGGTTGTAGAGCCTGATCAACTGTGAAGAAAATAAAGTAAGAATTAAAGACTGTAACAATTTGATCGCAAAGCAACGGAAAGTTTAGACTTTGAAGAATCAATGTGTCCCAAAATTGATGGAGTAACCTTTAAACGCTCGAAACACAATGTGCAGATAAGATGCCTGTGAAGATTCTCAGTCATACGGGTTATGGTTTTGTGAATGAATGATCATTATGACTTAATGTATGGAATATCGAAAACCATCTGAATCATTGTCTCTCAAAGTTGGATCAGTGAGTCCTATGTCTGTACACTTGAAGAACACAGTGTTATACTTTCTGTTACCCTACATCGAGTCATTAGATTAAAAAAAATAAAAATTACAAATAAAAGATTTGAATGATTGGTGACTTTCAAAATTCTTATGAGTGTAGTCAAGGAATAATAACCTTAAACCGAAAAAGAAAACATAAAAACACTGTAAAAGCTGCAAATAAGTCTCTCTCCAACATATTTGAAAGCCTTGGCCAAATTAGAGTCTGAATGTCATCCAAACCATAATTCAAAGATTTAGAGTCTATATTGATGTGAAAAGAAAACATTTCCTGCTTGACTGAAAAAGGATATCGCATTAGCCAGATAATATGAATAATAGTTTATCAGTATGCTGACAACATTTAGTGCATATATATATACATACAGCAGATATACGTGAAATTAATTTTATATATTGCTATCCGAATCAATGTGTTCACAATTTAGATCTTACATTTTTTTGTAGAGTTTAGTCAAAACACATGTCAAATTATTCATTCAAAATAAACATAATAACCCTCTTAAGGTATCATATTTATCGTAGTGCTGTTCATTTAGATAGCACTGTGTTAAGGTTAATGTTAGTATTGCTGTATTCACATAAATAAACACAATGCTGTCTGGTTAGAAATAGCCCAATCCCTCTGAAAGAGTTACTGCCTAAAACCAACCAATCAGGATGCTAATGCCGTTATATTACAGCTCAATTAATTAATCTACTAATCGATACCAATCATATACTTCAAGGCTAAGAAAATGTCTTGAGTCATTTTCCCTCTCTTTTAACAAAACCATGAACTGGTATGAGGAAAAATCCCTGATGTCCCCCACTGAATATCCATGTAAAGTGCCCATAGAAAGTAACATTTTACATATGAAAACTGGCCCGAACAACATCAACAACCTCTAATCTGTGCCAATCATTGTCATCTCTCAAACTCATGCAACTCTCATCCCTACAAAAATATGCATTTCAGTTTTGTTTTGCCTGCTCATAATTAATACACATACAAGTTCGGAGAGTGTGCCATAGTGTCAAGTCTTTCAAGAATCTGGAACTATTTATTGAACTGCCAGGAATAACAAAAGAGAGCTTGGGTAAATCATACAATGAACACAGTTCTGTTCAGTATACACTGTTTACCAGTGTTTGCATAATGTAGTATAAGCGAAAAAGAGGAAAAGATTATGCACACACTGAAACTTGAAGTCCTTTAGTATTCAAACTTTACTCTCTCTCTCTCTTTCTCTGTCGCTCTTTCCCTGCCCCCTCTCACCCCCTCTCTCTGTTTCCCACAAATGGTGATTAAGAAAAATTATTGGTTGTAACCAAGAACACCTGCACCAGCTGAGCTCTGGCTAAAGACACCTGTTCCGAACTTAGGTAAACCCTGGGAGTTCAGGCAATGGACCCACCTGACTGAAGGTGGAGAAAATAACTCATACAGTTGTTTAGTTTGGAGGACTTTTTGATAAAGCATTGAGATTGCGATCATCAATTCTCTTCTATAAGACTCTGACAGAAAGTAAATGAACCTAATTCCCAAAGTCTCTGACTATTCCATCAAGGATCAGTTTAGCGAGGATGTTAGATAGATGTTTTATTGCAGTAAGAATGTTCTGGGCATTGCTTTGTGACATTCGCGGTTGACACACCTCCGACTATCGATATTTCAACTTTCCTGACAACAGATAATTCAAGTCATAATATGACACTTGGTAAACAATAAATTTAATTGTCTTCAATTAATCAGAAATGCATCACCATAACACTGAAAGGTCTTGGGCAACAACATCATGATATTACTGTGCACTTTGTTGCCATGCAGCCAGACTCTGACACAGTATTTTCCACAAGGTTTTCCCACAGACTGGGAGGGCAGAAGGAGATGTCGAACGCCTCAGTTGAGCCACATCACATGATGTAGCAGTAAAAGTAGCTGTAATCACTCGCTTCAGGCAGCCTCCAGCTGTCCTCACAGAGAGGGCAGACTTTACGTTAGCAATGACATCACCTCTTGAGGTGGTGTCCAGTCTCTGCTGAGGACAGGCATCTGTGCTTACTCAACTGCCAACACACCTCTGTTTACTGCAAGGCTGACTGGCAGTAGGCTGGTACATGCACACACATGAAGATAAATACTCTCAAATACATAGTTATTTGCAGTGCAAACACACATTTTTTTACGTTCAGTACTGTATATCATGCGCACACGAGCATACTGTGAAAGCTGTGTATTGAGTACTTTTGTCAACTAAATTGACCACACTTGCGTATACACTGTGCAGCTTGAGTAAGGTCAAGGCATTACAACATTAGAGAGAGTAACCAAACAGTAAACCCGTGAGCAAGCTTGGCCACATTAGAGAGGAAAAACTCCCTTTGCAACCTCGAGTACAGACTGCAATTCTGCCAGAGACTGACTACCAACCACGAAGACAGATCAAGTTCAGAAAACTGCCAAATGGCCAATTCATTCACTTGTATACTTTCCAATTCACCAGATCCCTTCCCTCCAACACAGGCTGCTCTCCGGGGACAAAAAATGAGTCACCATGGCGATGTTTGCAGCCCAGATGGAGAGCAAATTAAAGCAGTGAAAAATGATGCAGCTGCTGTTTGCATGTGAGATCATGGGCTTGGATCAGAAAGTCACGGCCAAAATATGTTTTTCAATTTTTTTTAGTTTTTCTTTGACTATCTTTGAGTCATAAAGGAACATATTAGTTAGCCCACATATAAGCATAAAAGCAATGTCACTATTATATAAAAATCCCAGCATGTGTCGGGAGGATTTGTTAGAGGTGCAAACAAATCAGTGTGAGATCACTAAATCATGTTTTATATTACATTTTAAAATGTCATAATAACTGTCAGGCCATCTGCTCAGCTGAACTGACAAAGGAGGCTTGAAGCCTGATCAGTCTTTTGAGCAGAAGTTCACACTGAGAACACACGTCAACCAAAACTTCAGCTTGGCAGACTGTGGAAGAAGCGAACATGACCACCAGTGTTCGATAACTGCTTGTGTATAATGTGGCATACAATTACCACTAAATATTATATTCGAAGAGAAAGCTGCTGAACCTTGACCAAACATCAACAGTCTAAAATGCAAAGGGAATTATAGTGGAATTATACAGGAACAAAATACATTAGTTTGAGCCTTTGATCTGAGTAGGCTGTAAATGTACATGTAACTGTTCAACAGCAGAGCTCCTATACATTTCCTATGCCCTGTTTGTTTAACACAATTTACATGGACCACTATAAAAACCTAAACTAACCTCATCACTGTTCAAAATCAGAAACTTCTCTCGACTTCAGCACCCTGGACAGCACAGCCTCCCACAAAGCCCAGCAACCATATCATTATAAATCAGCCGAAAACAACGTAGCCCAAAATTAATGTGACATTTTTGTTCCTTAAGATCAAGTGATGCAATGTCCTATTTGCACAACAAATTCTTAATTACTTTTAAATGTAATAATTGGCATTTAATGTAGAAATATGTCAAATGTCGCTCAAAAGGTATTTAAGTACTGTTGTTACCTGATATATTCTGGACCTGCATGGAAGTGGTCGATTGGATGGACTGCTCTTCAGCGACCGCTGTACCTGGAGTGGTGGTTGCATCAGCCACGGCCAAAGACATGGGAGCAGATGTAAAAAACTCCAGGCCAACCTCTGTTGCTGTGTCGACCTCTGTCAGGGTGTCACCGCTGTGCTCGGTCACCTGAGTGATGGACTCTTCGAAAACACTTGTTGACGATGTCCCAAGTTCGGCTGAGGGTCCACCGTCAGTCAGGACGGTGGCGGACGGCATGGTTACAGTAGTATTCTCTTCCTTGTGGACAACAGCGGGTGTCTCTTCATCAGTGGCGGTCTGTGTTGTCTCTGGTGGTCCTGTCTGGTGGCTCGCCTCTTTGCCAGGGTCGGTGTTACACATAAAGGTGGTGTCAGTGGGAAGGGCTGTGGGGATTTTTGTTCCATCAATAAAAGCGGTGCTGTCTGACGGTGTGGATGAAGAGCCCTGTGGAGGCTGAGGCGGTGGAGCTCCCTCTACAACAAAACCCGTCTCAATTTCATCCATGCCGGGATCATAATCTGGGAAGGGTGTTGTTGAATGAAGACCAGTGGGTGAGTGTGTTGATTCTGAAGAGCTGAACACTTCCTCGCTGGTCAGTTCGGTTGACTCTGTTGGAGTGTCGGTGTGGTCCGAGGTCATCGCTGTGGTTATCCCAGTGCCCACAATAGTTTCCTCAGTCTTCCCCTCAGCAAACATGGGCTCTGTGCTGAGAGAGGCATCTGTTATTGGGACATCAGGTTGGATGGTGCCGACCTCAATCACAGAGTGATCATCTGTCTCCTCAACGGACCCTGTGGTACCAGGGCTTCCTGTCGTGTATTGGAGTGGTGCGGCTGTAATGTCGTCATTTTCCTGGTGTTCCTCTTTGATGGTGGGTGCGACTGTGGTGATTAACTCTCCTTCTTCGCCTGCTGGAGTGGAGCGAGGTGGAGACATACTGGTAGAGAACATGGACGGGACATTTGTAGGAACTGGAGAGTCAGGTGATCCATCCGTCTCTGAAACAAATTCCGATTCTGGGGTTAGCGTAGGGATGCTAGTCTCCAGTAATGGGGTGGAGGTAGTGGAGCTTATGGTGGCGCTGGCGCTTCCCACCACAAACACATCCACAAAGGACGTCTGGTTGATCACCTCTCTCCTTCCTATAAAACACACATAAGCACTTGTTTCAAATGTTTAACATATTGTATATGGTGTGTAAAACAAATCTTCATAAAGTATTATTTTTTTTATCCTTGTACATAAATGAAGCAGCAGTGTTTGAGTCAAATACCAGGGAAGGAGCGAGATGCCACAGCTGCAATAACAGTGTTTTAAAAGAGTTGGACGTTTCCTAGAAACCCTAATGTGAAGGACCTCCTCTCTAAACTCTTCATTTGTTTATAGCTAGAGCTAATATTAATTCAGGCAGTGTTTTCAAAGACACAGTGGAAACAATGTTACTTAAAGCCACAGACCAATGTTTTAATGTGCACTAGAGTGGTTGGCAAATATCCTCAGTTATAGTACTGGTGAGGCAAATTATATAATATTGACTTTCTACCGAATTGCCTTTTTCTTGTACGTTATCAAATTGGATATTCTGCTTGGATATTATCAGCTTGATGCAGATGGGGTAGTTTTCTTTTTCCGGTGAAAACCTAAAAAGTGTTGAGAATGGTTTGCTCAACATTTCATGATCTGCCTGAAAGAATTCATGTGACTGTAACAGAGCAATTAAACATAAACATATAAAGTAGTACGTGGTAGTGTTGTGGTTTTGTTAGAGTTGCCCTGACCGTTTTTGTCCTCACTCCAACAGTTTGTCGAGTGTCTTACTTTTTGTGTTTTATTTTTGTACCAGCATCGCTCAGCAGTGGTCCTCCAATGCTCACTAATGAACCACTCTACTTATTTTTAAGGTTTTATTGAGTATTAATGTTTCTCTTGAGCTTATCTCTTCCTCCCTGCGCCTCTGTCCTCCAATGCTCTCTCATTTACTCGCACCCATAAAAAGCAGTGCAGCAGCTTTAGAAAGCTTTCCCTCTGTGACGCAGACAGATTGTGTAAAACCAGCTGTTGACCATTATGAACTAACCCTCTTTCTGCATGAAAGTGATGTTACGGTGTGACACGTTTTTCCCTAACAGGAAAATAGGGCCTCCTCTCAGAGGGAGCACATTATCTCACTGATGCATCTGAGCTGTTGCCATTCCTGAGGCCTTGGTTTTCTTCAGAGCCAATGCAGACACCAATCGGACCAATTATCCCCCTTTCCCCCCTTGCACCTACCTCCTTTCCCCCTGTCTTACTGTGTAGTCTAACTGAAATAGGTTTACATTTTTTTAAAGATATTATTGGGCGTTGGAAGGCAGGAAATGATGGAGTGAGTCCCACTGAACGAGGGCACTTGAAAAGCACTTAGACGGGGGCGTAAATACAACATGACTGAGAGAGCTGACATGGAATACACAGAGCAGGAGGTGAGGGTGGCCTGTGTGTGTGCCCTCTGAACTCCATGGGGACTTATCACCGCGAGAGTTAGCATGGCTCAGGGGCAGTTAAGGGCCAGGCAGGGGACGGCTTATCTATCCAACCTCTCATTTGTAAAGATGGAAAGGCCAGGTCAGGGGTCACCGAGGATGACTGAATTTAGAAGTCCAGCAGTAGCTGCGTCCATTATCCAAATGTCTGCTCTGATAAGTACAAGTGAGAATGACGGGGGACAAACTCTGTCAGCGGAAATGAGAGGAGAAAGGTGAAACGGGAGTTAGATAGTGAGACTAAAAAGGCTGACAGGTGTGATATTAGTTACTTTTGCCGCTTCTCTAAATGGCGACTATCATTAGTCGTTGGGTTTTGCCCTCGGGATACTGATTAGTTAAGAACACTTTTACATTTTGAGGGGTTAGCCTAATTCTGCCATCTCTTGTGAACCATAAAGTAGAGATCCATAGCCTCCTTTCTCCCCTCAGTCAGTAATCACCACTGTTTTCCATAAGATGTGTCCATGCATATCTAAGTGTGTCCTACAGACAAGTTCAAAAAAGTTATTGTATAAGTGAAGAAGTAATGTGGAAGTAATTGATGAATGCATTTCTACATCCCCAACACCTTGTTTACTCAGGTTTCTTTTGGAGCCCTTTATTCACAATATGTTCTATTGTGAAAATCTAAACAGAACTGTGTTTTGTTTGTTTTACAGCACAGAGGTTGTATAAGGATAACGCTTTAAGTGCCTTCATTAGCCCAGCTGGAAGAGATTAAAAAACACACTCAGACAGAAACTGACTGTTGTACACTGTAACAAGCTCTCAGGCAAACTAATGGTTCTCATACTGCTCTTGGCTATGGCTGTTGCTACAGAAATGGGCAGAAAACCCAAATGCAAGAGTGAGGTCAACTGGACACTGCAATCTGTGAGACTATGATGTCACACAACATGCAGTGCTAATAAGAAAACCACGCCTCTGCTTTGCTCTCGGTTGATGTTGTCTTTGAGTTAAACATAGAGCAAGAAACACGGACACAGAGTGAAGAGAGCGCTGGAAGATGAGATGGGTTTCAAATATTTTGAAATGTCGGTCTGGTGTAGCTGTGGGAATGTGTACAGTGGCGCAAAGACGCAGAAAGTCAAAGGGTGGGGGAGCAGAAGTGAATGCGAGAGATGAGATCATAGCTCCTTACAGCCCGAGCCTGGTTTGACAGAGAATGGTCTGTGCTTTCAATCACTGCCTGTTTTTTTAATAAACCAAATGTTTTTGTAGACATATACACAATTTGATCCAACATATGCAGGCAACAGTTTGTTCCATGACAAACTGTAAATCTACTAAATAGTAACAATGAGACCCTGCTAGTGGGTTTACCTTTAAAACAGTAAGCTCCAAGCTTCTTAGTTGGCTCAGGGAAGCCAGTCTGGTTTCGGTAGCGATACATGGTCCTCACACCGAGCAGGCCGCCCCCACACTGCATTCTGGGGACTGCAACAGGATGACGTACACTGCCGTCGGAGAGCCAGCCGTAGTCACATTTGTCCAGGCCCTGTCGCCAGGCGGCATGTAGCTGGCCAGGGGTTGCCAAAACAGCCTTCCTCTGCCTGCAATCTTCACGGGCCTCCTCTAAAGTCATCTTACGGGTCACGGGAGCATAGAACACTTCACCTTAAACAAAGAGGACAAAGGGCAAAGACTTAAAGTAGGAGCACAGGACAACAAATCGTCGGTGACCACAGAAACAAAAATGTTGAAACATTTGAACTGAGGACCACCATTCAGAGTGATCTCACACTGCAGATTTTGACAATATTGACCTTTCAGAATAGACATAGCCCAAAAACAGCTGACAAAAGTCGCAGCTGTGCAGGGCGCTGATCCAAAACATCTCCCACCGATCATACTTAACAACAGTAGTTCATTCATTATATTAATCTGAGGTGGGATAGCAATGCAGACAATGTGCCTGGCCTTTCAGTGAATGTGTCTGTACTTCAGGACATTAGGTTTCCCCTCAGGAGTGAGTGAACTGGATTACACCTTCTATGTTTCCTTTCGTTTATGTTGTTCATGTAAGGATCTTACCCTAAGAAAGGTCACTGCTCTATGGCAACTAGAATTATTTATAATGTATAGTAAGATATATGATAATTTGTCTTTGCCTACAGAAAAAATATGAATTAAGTTCTATAGAAAAGCAATACCTCAACTGACAAGTTACAAGAGAGGAGGACTGACTACATATTTTCAGTTAGTCTTGGGCGTAACATTTTAAATACCTCATGTTGGTTTTGTCCTATTGATTTACAACAGCATTGAGATTAGGAGACGTTTTCCACTCAGAAATGTACTCCCTCTTAAAAGCAGACAAGAGACATAGACTGCCCCCACTGTCACTCCAAACAACCAAAGTTCCCGATTTTACGGGGGGGATATTTCTTTACATTTTCTTCCTATTAATCATCATACTAATGAATACCAGTGAGTTATTGGAAGCCGCGAGTTCCAAATGAAAAAAACTAATTTTCATCTATATCTCAAAATCAAAAAGCAAGAAAAAATGATATCAATCAACATTATGACACTAATTAATTTTAAGTACACAGAGGTGTGCATGGGGGCCAAGACACATGTTGCAAAGGAAATGTCAATTACCGTGTGCTGCTTTCTATCACCAATTAATACGCACAATAAGATGGTTGTAGAGTTTGTTGCACAAATTGCTCAGAATAACGGGAAACATGTCACATCCAATGCACTGCCGGTTGGTCAGCAGAGTTTTTTTTCAACTCCAGTTGCAGCAAAGACTGACACAGGAAGTATTTTTTAAGATCCTTATTTTATTATTTAAATTTAATTTAATTTATCTTATCTAGTTAAATGGTGGTTTATGTGTGTAAATATTGATGTATAGCTGTAGATACGATCTATCTATCCATCCATCCGTCCATCCATTCATTCATCCACCAATAAGATACTCAGTAAATCAAAGCTGTTAACTCTTGAGTTGAGTTTTGTGATATATGTGTGACACATAGTTTCATAATAACACACCTTCCCATCATGTACAGCCCATGAATTCACTGAGGTCAAAGATGCCACTTTTGTTTCTTGCAGAGATTTAAAAACGTACTGTATGTATATGACCCTGGTGGCTGTGGGACAGGGTGTTACCTGGCTGACTCCATTGTCTACATCTGCTCATAACACTGATAACTCAACACTGACCAGGGGCTTCATATTCACATGAAATTGGTTTGCAACTTGTGAGAAACTAACTGAAACTTGTACTATGTTGTGTAGCTGCAGGGCTGCACATCCCAGCTACGGAGGACTGTGGATGTGTCAAGGGGAATGGTAACACTCATGAAAATATCTGAGTGGAGTTGAGTCCATAACAGACTGGATAATGAGCAACCAGAAAAAGAGACTGTTGGCTGACAAGTGAAAATTTCCCATGAGCAATGCCAAAAACACTTTAAAACACCCATTATCATATATTTAGCTAACATTTTTTTCTTTTTCTTTTCTTTTTCAAAAGCCACTATGGTGGAGAATGACTTTTAGTTACTGCTTTAGAGTTAATTTATTTGAAGCTTCTGTCTAACCGTAACTCTCTTTCTAAAGCACCTGGGACTGTTTGGCACAACAATATACAAGAAACCACACATTGTCACCAGTAATACATTCAAACAAAACAATAAAGTGTATTTTTCACAGCAGTTTTATGAGCTGTAAAAAAAGTTGGCATTGGCACTGTGATAATTTGGAGGTTTTGTCATTTTAACCAAAGGGTGTGTCCGTGCCTCCAAACAACGGCTCATTTCTTCGAGCTAAAAGGCTTGAATTTGTGGCTGACTTACCTTTCAGTTTATCTACATAACAGTATACATCATAGGTCTCCATGGGTTTCCTGATTCCATATGACCTAATGCCAGGTTTAGTCTTCAGGTTGCCATAGCAGCCGTTCCTTGGCCTTGTGATTGGGTATCTATGCAGCAAGAGAAAAGACAAGCCTTATAACACATCAAACTTATCTTGGTGCCAAAGTACATACACAAACATACATACATACACACACACATATATATATATATATATATATATATATATATATATATATATATATATATATATATATATATATATATATATATATATATATATATATATATATATATATAATGGGAACAGCTGTGTTGTTTAAAAGAAATTACTTTTGACAGAGAATCAAAATGCAGCTAACCTCACAGTCTGGTCCGCTATCCAGCCGGCATCACATTGATCAAACCCATCCTCATAGGCTGCTCTAA
This sequence comes from Scophthalmus maximus, assembly GCF_022379125.1. Taxonomy (NCBI): domain Eukaryota; kingdom Metazoa; phylum Chordata; class Actinopteri; order Pleuronectiformes; family Scophthalmidae; genus Scophthalmus; species Scophthalmus maximus. Next base: position 14,398,184 of record NC_061533.1, on the reverse strand, counting down.
GTTGGTCATATGTAGCAATGGTTGCTCCAACTTTTTGGCAAGTTCTGACAGCGTTCTGGTAGTCCAATGTATACCTGCTGGTGCTTGCCCGATAGTGAAAGACAACACCTAAAAGCAAAGAGTTAAGACAAAAACAACAAAAAAAGAAATTAAACAAAATTTGTATACAAACATGAACTTGGTGATCTGGATTTCATAATGTCGGTGCCATAAATCATGGCAAATGCCTCATAAAGCACGTACCATCAGTGAAATAAGTAAGTCTCGCAGCTTCTTTGGAAAGGAGGAACTTTGCAATAAAACACAGAGTAAAATACAGTTCACCACAAATGAACGAGATAAGTGCCGATGATGCCATGGCCCTGAAATCCCCATATTTGTGGACAGTAAACCGACGCAGAAGACGTGATTGATAGTCTTAATTAACATTGCAGATATTTGGAAAAGAGGTTGTGAGGATCATTAAACGGTGAAAAGCCTAACTATCCCAGTAAACCCCCACTCCACCCTTTTTTTTCTTCATCCCCAAAACATGAGTTATATCTACCAGTGTACTTATCGAGTGAGAAAATATAGAATGCACAAAATTACACGAGGTAAGGACCAGAACCCCCCCCCCCCACCCCCCCCCCCTCCCGTAACATTTGACTTGTTTGTGCTGCAATAATGTTGCATTATCACATGTATAATTTAAACCTTGTGTAAAGTTGATGAGGCATATTTGGAAATTCTGTCTTTGCTCAGCGAGGGCAGAGTAACACCCACTCAGGGCCCCACCAAAGAGAAAAATCTCCTCTGACAAGGTGGCACCCAAGATGACAAGGACGCATGAGGTTATGTAGCTTTTGTTTTGCCCATGCAAACATCTGGAATGTAATCCACGCTGGGATTAAAACGTTGCAGTACTTGGTATGGACAGGGAACCAAAGTCTGATCTGACCTTTTTTTTTTTCGAAGAGTGCATTGCCTCTAAAATAAGAACAACTAAAAACTGTGGTTACTCTGCATAACTACTGGGTAGCTGCTGCTATCAAAGTAAGCAGAAGGGCGCCCATAGTTGTCTCATGCTGTTTACATTTCTATCACCACTTGTATTCCATTTCACTATTATTAAGCCCTTGCAGCAACCCCCTCTACATACAGAGAGTATGTTGGGGAAGTTATTTCGAGTCTCGTGTCTGATTCCAGTGGGAAGGATTTTGTGAATGTCTTACCATTGACGTCGAGGTTAACTGTATCTTGGGTGTCTTCAATGCCGTACATGACCTCGCAGCGATAAGTGCCCGCATCACTGGCACGCAGCTTCACCATCGTCAGGGAGGCGTCACCAACGTCCTCGGGGTGACTGGGCACTGACACGCGGTTCCTGTAGCTGGAGCCAATCTTGATGACGCCATTTTGTGCCACCAGCACTGTGGATTCCACTTCTCCCTCTATTTTGGTCCATTTGATCCGCAAGTAATCTCTGCTATAAATGGCTATTCCATTGGGGCTGGTGACTGGTGCTGTGGTCGGGATGATGGAGAAGAAGCAGGGAAGATTTACCTTCCCTGAGAGGGACCCAGTGACTGGTCTGATTATCGATAATGTGTTGGAGGCTGAAAGGCAAAACATAGAAAGATTAAATTATTGGTGAGCTTCATGAATCTTCATTTTTTTTTCATTCCATTCAAATACATGTATTTTCTATTTACTCTTACCCTAGCAGTTGAAAATAAACACGATTAACTGTGAGACCTATTAACATTGTCAGAGTGTAACAACAACACCCAGTCCAAAAAAGAAAACATGGCTCATGCCCTGAAATGGCTCTTGGAAAGTCAAACTTCATCCTTAAAATGATGGTTGTATGTGTGTGTGTGTGTGTGTGTGTGTGTGTGTGTGTGTGTGTGTGTGTGTGCAGCATGTTAGTCAAAAGAATAATAGAAGTTAAAGATAATTGGTTAAACATGGGAGTTATGATTGCATTACTTCATCTTATGCCTCTGCCGAGTTCTGTGCATGTTAGTAACTCTTTTCAAATGATCTCTGCTTCATCATGACTCAGGAGGACTAAATGATGATGACAGGTACAGTAGACCCACTCGACACAGATTGAAATATGTCTCAAGCATATTACACACTGGGCAATATTATGCATGTCAACTCTTATGACCTGCGTCTTTATTCTCAGCTGAAAACTACATTGCGGTGCAGGGTAAGGATACTTAATCTAACCCTACAGCTTGGATATTTTGCTGTAATAGCCCCTCAGCTATTTCACTGCCTACCGACCAGACAAGGTCAACCATGACTATTCGTAACCCCCCTTCACCCTGAGTGTCATCCACAATTAAAGATGTTTCTCAGTCCCACTCCATTTCTGTGTGAAGCACATGGTAAAGCAAAGGGGATGTCAGACAGGCTGTCAGACAGAAATGAATGGCATCGGGCTGAATCACCCTTAGCCCCGTGAAGAGGAAAGAAGGAAAGAGTTTTCTTTTTTCTTTCTATTTTTTTTTTCAGGGGCGGGGGGGTCAGTCACAGGAACAATTTGGACAATGCTGTGGAAACAGTGGTGGGACAGCCCTCGAGGCATGAGTGTGTGTGCTTAAACAGAGGGTCTTATTAGGATGAGTGGTGAAACCAGCTGTTTTTCCCAGACGGGGAGCAGAATCTAATTGAAAGGTGTCCACTCATACCCAGAGACAGAGACAGAGACTGGGGGGCCAGGAAATCCAGGTGGAAGAAGGCGGGAGCTCAACTTTAAGAATGGAGTGAAACCTTGCTGCTGTGAGGCGTCTGACACGCTGACACATCAGTTTGCTGCAGGTCGAGTATGAACACCAGCTGAATGGGACCATGTAAATGGATCATTTCATGTGGTTAAACGCACAGAGGGCGATAGAAGGAGTGAGGGGTGTGGAGAGGGGGGAGATGATTACAAAAAAGCAGAGCGAGAAGGAGGGGGATGAGGAGAGGGTAGGCATGCCGAGAGGAGCAATAGAGAAAGAGAGAGATACATTTACTCAAGCAAGACTTACCGGTTGCATGTGCAGCTTCGCAGAGACAACATAACCACAAGATATGCTTTATATTTAGTATCATCTGTTAGAAAAAAGAAAAGAAAAAAGATCAATGAGGAAACAATCATCATCGTATTTAATTCATTTTTGTTGGTGCATAAACATTTTTTTGTGGTAGA